>NW_012107775.1:722094-819039 GCF_000951045.1 Mandrillus leucophaeus | reverse complement strand
TCTCAGCAAACTATCACAAGAACAGAAAACCAAACACCGCATGTTCTCACTCATAGGTGGGAACTGAACAATGAGATCACTTGGACTTGGGAGGGGAAACATCACACACCAGGGCCTGTTGTGGGGAGGGGGGAGGGGGGAGGGATTGCACTGGGAGTTATACTTGATGTAAATGACAAGTTGATGGGTGCTGATGAGTTGATGGGTGCAGCACACCAACATGGCACGGGTGTACATATGTAACAAACCTGCACATTGTGCACATGTACCCTAGAACTTAAAGTATAATAATAATTTTAAAAAATTATAATATAGATGTTTCCTTACCATGGAGAATATATGTGGCTACTGTGAAAATATTAGTTTATTTATAATAAAATAAGAGAAACAGAAAAATGTTTCAGAGGTCTATTAAAAAAAAAAGACATAAATAAGAGAAAAAATAGCGAGGAATACATCAGAGACAAAATAGCCGGTATAAGTACTGAGAAAGAGTAGTTAACATTATCACAATTTTCAGACGATTTGAGTGATTTTCAGTGGGAGAAAAAAATTTTCACAAATGATAGAAAATATAGAAAGATGGCTGGATAAATATAATTACATGTTAATGTGGAATTTTATGTATAATAAATGTATAACATATTTGTAACAAAAGCTCATTTTTTTCATGACTGAATAGTGCTCCTCTGTACCCTTAGATATTACTATTATATAGTACTTCATTGTGCATATGTAACACATTTTCTTTATCCATTCATTTGTTGATAGACACTTAGGTTCCTTCAAATCTTGGATATTGTGAATCATGCTGCAATAAACATGGGAGTGTAGATATCTCTTTCATATTCTGGTTTCCTTTCCTTTGGGTGGAATTGCTGGATCATATGATAGTTCTATTTTTAGTTTTCTGAGGAACATTCATACTGTTCTCCATAGTGTCTGTACTAGATTACATTCCCATGAACAGTGTACTAGGGTTTCGTTTTCTCAGCAACATCTCCAGCATTTGATATTGCTTGCATTTGGTATAAAATCTTTTTTAACTGAGACGAGATGATATCTCATTATGGTATTGATTTGCATTTCTCTGATGATAGAGATTTTGTGCACTTTTTCATATCCTATTTGCAATTTATATGTTTCTTTTGAGAAATATCTATTCAGGTTTTTGCTAATTTTTAGATCAGATTATTCTGGTTTTTATTGAGCTTTTTGAGTTCCTTAGTCTTGTTATAAATCTTTTGTTAGATGGATAATCTGCAAATATTTTTTCCATTCGTTGAGGAGTCTTTTTATTTTGTTGATTGTTTTCTTTGCTGTTCAAAAGCTTTTTATTTTGATGTCATCCCATTTTTGCTTTGGGTGCCTGTGCTTGTGGGGTATTACTCAAGAAATCTCCCCAGAGCAATGTCCTGGAGAGATTCCCCAATGTTTTCTTTTAGTAGTTTCCTAGTTTGGGGGTTTCAATTTTTCTTCAATCTATTTGGCTCTATTTTTTTTGTATGTGGTGAGAGACAGGGGTCTATTTTCATTCTTCTGCATATGATATCCAGCTTCCCCAGCAACATTTACTGAAGATACTGTCCATTCCCCAGTGTATGTTTTTGGCAGTTTTGTCAAAAATGAGATAAGTGCAGATGTATGAATTTATTTCTGGGTTTACTACTCTGTTCCATTAGTCTTTATGTCTGTTTTTATGCCAGTACCATGCTATTTTGGTTACTACAGCTTTGTAGTTTAGTCAGATAATGTGTGTCTTCCAGTTGTGTTCTTTTTGTTCAGGATGGCTTTAGCTATTCAAGGTCTTTGTGATTCTATTTAAATTTGTATCATTTTTTCTATTTTCTGAAAAATCTTATCAGTATTTTGATAGGAATTGCATTTAATTTGTATGTTGCTTTGGGTAGTATAGACATTTTAACAATATTGATTCTTCCAATCCATGAACATGAAATAACTTTCCATTTTGGTGTCGTCTTCAGTTTCTTGCAGCAATGTTTTAGAGTTTTCATAGTAAAGGTCTTTCACTTCTTTGGTTAAGTTTATTCCTCAGTAATTTATTTTATTTGTAACTCATGTAAACGAGATTACTTTCTCAATTTCTTTTTCAGATCATTCACCATTGGCCTACAAACATGCTACCGATATTTGCATGTTAATTTTGTATCCTGAAACTTAACTGATTTCATAGGAGAAATATTTTTTATTTTTTAAAGTGTGAATAAACTCCTAAAGTAGAATAAAACAAAACTTTAAAATAACAGAGTGATACCTACAACATATGTAATATGGTAATATGAGGATGCAAAAGATTCTTAAAATAGTTACTGTCTATAAAGAAGGGAAATTACTGGCTAGATGAAATTTTTTTAGTGCACATGTATGTAACTATGGAAAAAGTAAGCCGATAGAAACAGTTATTTAAGAAACAAAAATAACATGACCCGACATTTGTAAGAAAAAGTTTGAACAAACTTTCCAAGTAAAGATGAATTTTATATTATACCAAATGTAACATGAATTGTAAAAAAAACAAAAAAAGGAACACACAACACTTAAAGGACAAGCATAGTCTTCATGTAAAGTCAGATAAGAAATGAGAAAGGTATATTAAAAACCAATCAAATACACAAATAATTCTGGCAGACTAAATCTAATACATTGGATTCATTAGATAATAATAGCATATTATTGTTAAAATGATCTATCAAAAATATAACTCAACATTATCATCGATTAAAGGGGAAGTTCATATTGTCACATCATCAGATGCAGAACATGTTTGACAAAATTTAACTCTTGTTTTTGAGTTAATTAAACATTTTAACAGACTAGGGAATGATAAAGGTCACTGATAGTACAATGTTTTTCTACTATTTTAAGTATTTATAATGAAAAATAGGAACAATAAATAACTGCTCTATTCCTGTCTCTTCCACATTGTACTAGAGATACTAGCCAATATAATAGGACAAGACAAATAAATGATTTTCAATTAAAATGTCATAAATTGCAAAACATATTGCTATTATTGTATAATGTCTTCAGATAAACTATTCAAATTATAGTGAATTTTATTATAGTCATTGGATATGAAATATATATAGTATATAAACACCTATAACATCTAATAGAAACAAAAGTGAGAAAGAATATTAACAATGATGTACACATATTTAGAAACATATTTTTCATAAGATATTAAATAATCTTATAGAAAAAATAATTAGAATACTTAGAGACAGAGAATGGTTCCCAAATAGATTAAGATATATGTCAGTATAGAAAGACTCAATGTCCTAAAGATGATGATTTAATCAATATTAGTGTATGAATGAATAAATTAATTCATAGGTTAATGAATAAATTTGGTTTTAATCCAAAATAACCTATGAAAAAACTATATTTTAATCACTTTACCGTAACATGGAACTAGGTAAGATAGCCTTTGGAGGTAAATTGCTAAGCAGCAGATCTGTAACTCAGTCTTTTTTCACTTGAGGATGATGCTGGTAAAGAAAGGAAATGACTACGTCTACTATCCTCGTAAGCTTTCTAGTGAAAACCTACATACAAATAAGGCAATGGCATTTGCTAGTGAGGAAGACTTTATGCAATTAATGTTTTCAGGATATACCTGGTTATCTGGGATTTCTTTTGGTGAAAAAAACAAATCTAAAACCAAACAAACAAAAACTATATTTTAGACCAATAGGGCATGAATCCATGGAAACTCTGTAAGTATCTGAGCATAATATGGAGATATTTCAAGGCTTCACATCTTGCTTAGAGATCTCTTATGTTTATCTGGGTCCAGAGAGCATTTTGATGCTGAAAGAGGGAACCTGGTAGGTTCTCAATTTCTCCCTGCATGATCTGTGCTTTGAGATTATTATAAGAAATTTCTTATAATATTTGATACTAGGTAAGATTTCTGATTCATGTGAGTCTGATGTGACAATGTGATCCATTGTATTAACTTGAATCCAAAAATAAATATGGAAGAGTAAGAAGCAAAAATAGCCCATTAATTTCTTAAGAACTAGGAATATTGATTAAAGGCATTGCCAGGTATCAAAGTTCATTTTAAATCCATTGTAATTAAATCAGTTAATATTGTGTGAAACAAACACAATTGAGCTGAAATATTATTTTAGACCACATAAAAATCAGTAACTCCTGTTCATAAAACATACCACTCACAGAATGAAAGATGAGTCTCAGAATGAAAGAAAATATTTTCAGGCATATTTTTATTTTATTCATTTGTCTGCTCATTGAGAAACTAAACCACTTTGGAGTTGTTTTTTTTTTCTTTTTTGAGATGGAATCTTGCTGTCACCCAGGCCGGAGTACAGTGGCACGATGTTGGCTCACTGCAAGCTCCATCTCCAGGGTTCATGTCATTCTCCCACCTCAACCTCCCAAGTAGCTGGAACTACAGGTGCCTGCCACCATGCCCAGCTTTTTTTTTTTTTTAATTTTTTTGAAATTTTTTAAATTTTTTTGTATTTTTAGTAGAGATGGGGTTTCGCCATGTTAGCCAGGATGGTCTCAATCTCCTGACCTCATGATCCACCTATCTCGGCCTCCCAAAGTGTTGGGATTACAGGCACGAGCCATGGCACCTCGTCGAGATTCTTTTTTAACAAGTTCATTCTTAGACAATAGTTTACTCGATACTATACTCCTTCATGGTATATATTTGCAAAATACCTCCCCTCTTAAGCAGATTGAAGAGTCTTATTTATTAAGTGTAAGAAAAACACCAAATAAATTGTAAAATAATCTATGATGTTTCATCTTAAATATTTATGAGAATTCATTCACAATGACAAAACAAGTTATAGCTATAGGTTAAAATTTAAAAAGAGATTTTCATTTCTCACAAAAGTGTGTGCATGTGTGTTCTCTGAGGTATAGTTGGTTTAATGCTTCCATGATTTGCTACATTCAGATGGTTTCCATGGAGACAATTTCTGTTTAAGCTTAGGTGAGAAGGCAAGTTAATTTTAAATGAGCAGAAGAAGTGAAAATTTCATAAAACAAATAGTAACTATATCTATCTAACTGATCAATTTGAAACTCCCAGGTCAGCAAAATCTTTTTTAACCATGTTTCTAATATTTTCTGTCCTTTTCTACACCTATCTCTTCCTCAACCTCTTCTCTTCAATTTTTTTCTCTTCTATCTCATCCCATTTTCTTCTCCATTATTCCCTTAGTTTCGCACTGCACTTCTTTCAACTTCTTGATGGAAATTAAAAATTTAAGTATAAATTTAAGTATCAAGAACTAGGAAAAATAATTTTGCCTTTCTAATCTTAATATGTTCTTGTATTGTTTACATGGTTGTTTGTACCATTTACAATGACTGAAAATACAGAAAATCAGTGGGATTTTTTTTTTTTTTTTTGGAATGAAGATTGCCTCTCTTACCTCAGTCTAGAAAAAGAGACTTCAGAGATCTACCTGGAGACCTGGATAGTGTGTGTTGGAGTTTTGAGCCCAGTAGGTCAGACTCACTTCTAAGCAATAAGAGAAAGAGGCTGGCCACAATTCTGTGCCAGCAAAGGTGAGGTCTGTCAATTGGAAAAGAATGCACTTGCACCTGTGGCAGAAGAAAAATGCAAGTCTCCTGTGAAGGAAAGATGGAGGAATAAAGACTGTATAAAAGATAGAGAGAGGCCTGGCACAGTGGGAGGCACTTTGGGAGGCCAAGGCGGGCAGATCACTTCACATCAGGAGTTCGAGACCAGCTTGGCCAACATGGTGAAACCCTGTCTCTACTAAAATTACAAAAATTAGTCAGGTGTGGTAGTGCATGCCTATAATCCCAGCTACTTGGGAGGCTGAGGCAGGAGAATTGCTTGAATCTAGGAGGCAGAAGTTGCAGTGAACCGAGATCGTGCCATTACACTCTAGCCTGGGCGACAGTGAGATCCATCTCAAAAATAAAAAGCCAGACAGAGAGAAATAAGACATTGCGGGCAATGGGACCCCAAGGGAGAGAATTGGTGTGGGATAAAACTGTGGAGGATTAAAGTGTGAGACTTGAGTGAGCAACCAAAGAATTTCCACATTAGAGAATCCCCAGAGACAGTGGAGATCTTCAAAGAATTTATACTATTATTCCACATGAAACAGACTCAGCTCTAAACATGTGCCTCAAGAAGTTATGACAGACACATTTCACAGTGGACCAAGTAAAATGGTTTGTGCTCTCTATTACTCTCCCTTCCCATTTCAACAGTGGAGGAATCAAGAACTGGAGCTGAGTTAAGAAGTTGAAGCAAACAGAGAAACTAATGAAAAAGTGAAATTTGTACCCTATTCTCAACTGGCTTTCCACCTTCAGTGGGCCTGAGCTGGTTGAAAGATAAACTTTAACATTAAATTATTTCTGAAGACTGGATATCTAAAATATCAAATTGAGACTACAGACAATTCTTGTGGATTGAAGGGACCAACAACCTCCTTCTCCTTCTCCTTCTTCTTCGTTACCTAAAGGTAACTAAGGAAGTGATGTTTCTTGGCTAAGTAGTTACTCAAGGACAAAGAAACAACTAATTTTAGAAGGAAGTTTGGAAAGAACCGGGGGATCTGAGAGAACTGAGAGGCTAGAGTAATTTGATGATAATATCTTACTTATTCCATTCTTTAAATGTAAAGGATCACTAAAAACACTTCAGTTCAAGCCATAAGCTCTTGGCAATTTCTAGCAAGTGTTTATTTGTTATTTTAGAATCTAATGGTTTATTTATCTAATCCCTAAATTTGGAGTCCCAGTGATACTCTAGCATCTCTTGAAATTTAGTTATGTAGAAGTTGTTTTTACTTTGCAGATAGTGAAGTTTCAAGTGCTGCTATCAGGGTGATTATCCTAATCTACTATTTCCATAAATATGGGCCTCTGGATAATATTTCTTTTAAGTGTTAATTTACCAACATGTATTCGTATAATATAATCAAAAGTCCAGCATGTTGCTGTCATACTGACAAAATGAAATTCAATATTTGAAAAATCCCAAGTAAAACCACTTGCATGCCAAAGAAAAGGTACATTTCCAAACTAGTACTTCCAAATTAATAATTGCCTTATAAAAGAATCATTGCTCTTTAAATAAACAGAAAATAATTCAGAGTGTCTGAGTGAAGTGTAGAAAGTTTACTACATACAACTTATTATTAAATTAATTATATTTCTATCAGCAAGAAAGAATTAAAAAATGAATTTCAGAAAAACTACCATTACAAAAACACCAAATGGCTCAAAGAGGGGGAATATATTTAATAAAAGTTGTACAAATCTTCTATCTAACTTTTAGTGTTTTCAAACTAAAATAATTATTAAGAAAAATTAAAGAACATCAAAATATCATGTTCATAGATGGCACAACTCAATACTGTTATGATAGAACTCTCCCGAAAAAGATCTATAGATTTAATGTATATCAGTCAGCATCTCAGCAGAAAATTATTGAAAACTAACAAATCAATTCCAAAATGCAAAATGGAAAGCAAGAGATCAAAAATTTTCAAGGCAAACTTGAAAAAGTATAACAAATTTAGAATACTTACACTACAGCCTATTGCAAAGTAATTAAAACAACAGTTTTTACACTCTTTTTGTCCATCTAATTCTCAGTCTACTTAAAAATCTGACCTAGCCTTTTTTTGGCCCCCAAATAATTTCAAGTACATTAATTCTATATTTTCCATTGTAGAATTGATTACCCTTTGCATATTTTCATTATTTGTAATATTTAAATATTCCATAAATATTTTTAAAGTAGAAAAAATATTATACGTACCACATCTCATTGACTATATTGAACAAATATTAATATGTATCAAGTAATATTGATTTCAATATTACCATTATATTCTAATAAACATCATTTACATGTAATCACTATGCCTGTCCATATCTATCTGCACATATACTTGTGTATGTATGTGTCTATATACACTAATGAGAAGAGCGTAAAGATGACACTAAACAATCAACAATGCATGACTGACTACCAAAGGATTATCTAACTCAAAATGACCCTGATACACACATACACAGATATATGTATTAATGCACATGTGTGAATATATATATGTGTGTGTGTGTAAGTACAAATTCTCCAATCTCATTCCTTCTTCCCTCACCTGCGTGAAACAGCTATGTTCCTGAAGTTAATATGTACATTTATTAGTTTAAAATACTTATCTTCTTTTCTGGATCATGAGTCCCTTGAGGGCTGAGACTGTACCTAGTCAAGTCTTTGGTGTACTCCAGTATTTAACACAATAAATTCCATGCCTAGATACTTCATATATATTTATATATATATATTTTTGTCTAGTTGATTAAAATTTTTTGAAATATGTAGATATTTTTCAGTATTTCATTTTAATTTATTTACTGGCATTTTTGCTCAATCTCTGTGTTATTTTATTCATGCTCTAAAAAACTGCATTATGCATTACCTTTCACAATCTACTTAAAGTTAACATTGTGCCACTTCAAGAGGCAGAAGACTTGCAACCTTTGATCATCCCATGGTAATTTATATTTAGTTTTTAGGATAGGTTACATCTACATACATCAACACCTCTATCAACATTTGCTTTAAAGTGTCATGCATAAATTAGATAACTTAAGAAATATATTGTACGTTTACACTGATATTTCTCATCCTATTTCTCTTTCTTCTTGAAGATACAGGTTTCCCTTCAGTGTTATTTCTCTTCAGCCTGAATAACTTTCATTAATTTTTATAGATCATATATCCTGAAAACCAGTTCTCCCAGTTTTCCTTCATTTGTGAATCTTTTTATTTCATTTTCACTCACAGGTACTTGCCTTCTTGAATATTTGACTCCTTTTCAACGTAGTGAAATGGAAACCCCTCAAAAGTTTTTTATAACCCACTAATTACTTGTTTAAAGATGCTTATTTCTTCTGGGATATAAGATCACTGAGAGTAGGGTAGAGTCTACTTTACCTCCATATCTCTATTGCTTAGCACAGTGCCTGATAATTATGTGAAACTCAAAAATTAATTTGTTGAACATGTCAATGAATGAGATTTAGAAAAAAACAAACGTCTAACCCCAAGGCCTGGAATATTTCTACTAAGCTATTTTGTGGTTATTTAAGATTTTACCAAAAACTTGCATTATTTGCTAGAATATAAAACACACAAACACACACATGCACAAACACAAAGGGATTTCTCTTCAAGTGGTTCTTCTACAGTGTTTCTGCATGGTAAATTTTTCAGTTCACCCTTTCTGCCATCATGTTGACCTGACAGCCTTACTATCACCTTTACTGAGTCATAGGCAATTGAGCATGCATTTTCATCTTTTCTTTTCCTTCTATAACTCCTGCTATTAAATTCTCACTGCCAAAGAATCTTTCCATATTTTATCATACTGAATTGTACAAAAATTCTTACATAGAAGAGGAGGGTTGGCATTCCTTAGATAACTATTTGTTGTCAAATGCTTTACTGAGTATTTTCTTATTTCTCACAATCCTATAGAACTACCATATTTATATCCATTTTATAGATGGTGAAGTTGAGGCTAAAAGGCTTTAGCATCAGAGGTCTGCTGAGTATCAGTTATGATTTGAAGCCACAAATGCCTGCCTTCTAAGCTTTCTTCAGTTCATCATTCTATATGGTTGCTGTTAGGAAAAAGAGTTGTGCCTAAGAATATTTACTGTATATTTACTACAAATCTTAGATAAAATTAGACCAATTGAGAAATTGGGGACTTCATCTCAAATAAAAGGACTATAATGTGAACTGAAGTCCAAGGACCCCTTGGAAGAAAAGAATTATGGGAATTGAGACTGAGATGAAATCTACAGGGGAATCACAGGAAACTGAGATTTTTTTTTTGTTGGTGGTGCCCTTCTTTCTACACTTTTACATCTGTCTGGAATCTTGTTTCATTTGGTGCTTTTTTTCTTTCTTCTCTTATTCTGGCTCTTTTCTATCTTACAATAATGGACTTATGTCCCTCCACTTAAGAAAAAACCATCTGGCTAGTGATATATTCTTAGCTGCCGTCTATTATTGCATTATTATTTCATTGTCAAACATTTCAGAAGGCTAATTATTTGCATGTGTGCCTCAAACATTCAAATTTTGAGTTCAAACTCTTTTGCTTTTTCCAAGACTTCTTCTCCTTTTTCTGAGATTGTAAGACTCTTATGAAATTCATCCAGAGCCTGACAATCACAATCACTAAATCAAATTTTCTTTTCCATTCCTTTCAACAATTCAATAAGATATTATGTTAACACTAATATTTTTATTCAAAAATATTTAGTTCATTGGCTGCTCTGTCATAATCTTTCCTGGATCTTATATCTCTCAGATTTTTACTTTACTAGCTTCTTCTTGGGTACTTCTTTTTCCTCCCACCCTTATAAGGTGGCCGTTTTCTACTCCCATGTGCCAAGATTTTTTCTATTTTTTTCCCTTCTTTTACACGGATCCCTTCTACTCCTATGCTTCCCATTGCTTCTACACTCTAAATGATCCTGAGATGTATCCATAATTCTGATCAATGAAGCAGTACATAATGAACCCTGATTGACTTTCTTTTCACTCCAGAATCCATAACTTTGAACCTGACTCTGAATCTCAATCTCTAGTTTCACATTTGCAACGAATATTGTCCTACACGTCTTTTGAAGAGTTCAAATAAAAGATAACTTAAACAAGACTTATCTTCCTTTCCCCTAAAACTTTTTTTAACATGTAGATTTTCTTGATGGCAAAATAGTAATTTTCTCCATCAAGGCTTGAAACCTCTGACTTATTTTTGGTTTATTTTACTCCTCTGACATTTCTACCTTCACTTTAGAGACATTCTTACTTACATTTATTCCTGAGATGTCACATCCCCTACTTTAGATGCAGTGGGGTATAGCTCTTCAGAGGCAGAGGTTGGGGGTTGACTATCTGGTCTCAGATGCTATTTGCACTACTTTTTGGAAGCAAAAATCACTTAATATAAACAATTGGAATAAAGCGT
This sequence comes from Mandrillus leucophaeus, assembly GCF_000951045.1. Lineage (NCBI taxonomy): Eukaryota > Metazoa > Chordata > Mammalia > Primates > Cercopithecidae > Mandrillus > Mandrillus leucophaeus. The sequence goes on along the minus strand of NW_012107775.1, from coordinate 807,988 downwards.
TTAATAGACTAGCTGAAAAATCAAATAAATTAAGTTATATGAAGTACTTGGCAGGACACAATGGATATTAGATTTTATTATTGGTCAGGTAATTTTTATTAGTTTTCATATAGGTTTTTCTATTGTCCTCCTAAATGAAATTCTGGCCTACAGACTTTTACCTACACCAATTTATTCCATATTCCATATGTTTTTAGAGAGGAATAATTATTTTCCACTCCTGAATTTTTTTTTGACATGTACTTGCAGTCTTCCTTCACTTATCTTACTCTTGCTCTGTGCAGGTGGTATGATATCTCGTTGGTAAATGAGAAGATAGGTCTATTTTCCTGGACTCAGATGAACCACTCTTTTGGAACAAGTTGACAACTAGCCTACCTAGATTAAGTGTTCTGAAACTGGCTAGGTATATGGTGCTACTTCTGAAGTTCAATTAGCAGATCCATTATGTTCTTACACTGAGCTCTAATCTAGCGCTATCAGTAATAATGATCCTATTCCAATCAGTATCTACGACTCCATTGTTTTGTTTCTCAAAAGTTGAGAAAATCAGTGTCCTCTTCTGAGGAACTCACTTAGAGAAACTCACATACAGGAGTAGCACTTTTACTACCAAATGACAATGAGCACCACCAATGCCCATTCTCATCTTGCCATTCAAAAGAAAAATAAAGGCTTTGTTTAGTCATTCCGTTAACAAATATGAGCTAAAGAGGAGGATTGAGTGGCTGGTGAGGTGACAGCATCTAAACAATGTTCTGGTGCATGTTGGAAGAGAGATGATGTACAAGCACTCGGCTGGCCTAATGTTCATCCTCACAGATCCTTCAACCTAGGGCTGACAACCTTATAGAGTCTGTATAATGCTGAACTTTGTCACATGAGACAAATCAGAGAGATGTGGAGCCTTTCTTTTGTGCCTCTCGTATTTAAGTTGTAAAGCTCCCATCAAATTTATCACATACTTCCCTGTATTATAATTGTTAGAGTTTTCAACGTAGCTATACAACAAGAGAGAGGTTTCTTGATCAGCAGTACTATATTTCAAATAGCTGTACAAAGAGCTATTACACCAAGAGGAATGTCAATAAATATTTGATGAACGAACTAATGTATAGCAGTAGAAACAGCATTATCCTTTTAATCAAACAGACATGAGCTTAATATTAGCTTCCTTCCTCACTAAGCAGTTTTCTTTCTCATATATAAAATTGGAGTAATAATACAGAACTGACATGAGAATTACATAAAATAATATATATTAACACACAAATCACAGTACCTGGTGGATAATAGATATCATTACATGTTAATATGTTTACATATTGTCTAAATACTGGGTGAATACCTGTAATTTGTGAGACTATTCTCTGTCATACAAAGCACAGGAGTGTGTTGATTTTCATTACCAATTCTGAATTGTCCAGAGTTAAAACTTGGGGGACCTACTTTGATACTGACATTATATTTTCTCTCTAGTGTCTACTTTGTACCAGTTAATATCTGGTGCTGCACAAATTGCACACTTGGAACTATTGGTTTATCAAAGAATTCAGAATGGCTGACAAGTGCCCAAATGACTATGTAATGAAGACTGCATTAGAAGATATGTCACTGCGTAGCAATGATGACCTTTAGTGAGGCAGTAGGGGATGCTCAGTGTGTTCTCAAATCTCACTAACAAGATGACATTATTTAGATTTTTATTTCAGTTGCTTAGTTACCAGTCTCTGTAAATCTGTTTCTGTTTCATCTAAGAATTTTTTTTTTAAGGAAATAGCAACAGTTTTATATTTTTCTTAAAAATAGGACTCACACATATGGCTTGAAAGAAGAAATCTCTCTTCTTAGGGAAGAAAAGGGGGATCGTAGGTGATTGGAATGGGCAGTAATGTCTAAATAGATTTCCGAGTAAGGAAAAGCTGATAGTGACAGACATTGTTGGAAGAGAGACGAGGCAACCTTAAAATGGGAATTAACCAGCAAGAGAACATGACTGGAAATACCCTAATGTCACTACGAACAAAGCTGGAGTCATTTTATAAACAATACAAGATTTAAACTTCTATTTGAGGCACTTTATTTTGACCCCCTTTTTTTTTCTGATGTTTGTTTAATTTTATTTTCCCAATTGACTTGCCTGGAAAATTGGTAAAGAGATTTCTAGCTTCTAAGAATCCATTTAAGCCATGTTGTGTCCATGGACGTTAGAAATAACTCAATTAAGGCCGGTTGTCGTGGTTCACCCCTGTAATCCCAGGACTTTGGGAGGTCGAGGCGACCTGACTTTAGGTCAGGAGTTTGAGACCAGCCTGGCCAACATGTGAAAGCCCGTCTCTAGTAAACATACAAAAATTATCTGGGCATGGTGGCATGCACCTGTAAGCGCAGCTACTCAGGAGGTTGAGGCAGGCGAATCACCTGAACCCAGGAAGTGGAGGCTGCAGTGAGCCAAGATCGCTTCGCTGTACTTCAGCCTGGGTGACAGAGCGAGACTCGAAAGGGAAGGGAAGGGAAAGGAAGGGGAGAGGAGGGGAGGGGAAGGGAAGGGAACTCAATACCTTTGACTTTAGTTTTTACTCTGAATCTAAGATTGAAATTAAAAGAAATGATATATCTTCCTGTTTTATTATGGTAAACTTTACATACAAATTACCAAGTTAACTATTTTTAAGTGTACAGTTAAATTACATTAAATACATTCATATTCCTGTGCAACCATCACCACCATCCATCCCTGAACTCTTTTATGAAAATTTGTACCTCTTAATCAATAAATTCCCATTCCCTTTCCCCAACAGTCCTTGGCAACCACCATTTTACTTTTTCTTTCTGTAATTTTGACTATTCTAACTACCTCACAGAAATAAAATAATACAGTATCTACCAGTTTGTGATAGGTTTATTTCATTTATCATGATTTCCTCAAAGTTTATCTATGTTGGAGCATTTGGCAGAATTTTCTTCCTTTATAAGGCCGAATAATCCTATATTGTATGTATATATTACATTTTGCTTATCTGTTCATCTGTGGACGGAAACATTGGTTGCTTCCACATATTAGCAATTCTGAATAATGCTGCTCTGAACATGGATGTACAAATATCTCTTCAGGATCCTTCTTTCACTTCTTTTGAATATACCTAGATATTGTAATTCTATTTTTATTTTCTTGAGGAATTACCATACTTTCCAGAGTGACTGTACCATATACATGATTACCAACAGTACACAAAGGTTTCAATTTCTACACATACTCGCTAACACCTGTTTTTTTTTTTTTTAAATATATAGTTATCCTAGTATAGCACTATATTGGTATGGGAGGAGGTAATATCTCACTTTGGTTTTCATTTGCATTTCCATAATGACTAGTGATATTAAGCATTTTTTCACATGGTATTATTAGTCATTTGTATATCTTTGTGGAGGAAAGTCTATCCAAGTTCTTGGCCTATGTTTGAATCAGATTATTTGATGTTTTTTTTGTTTTGTTGTTGTTGTTGTTGTTGTTGAGTTTTAGGAGTTCTCTGTATATTGTGGATATTAATCAATTTTCATATGTGATTTGTGAATATTTTCTTCCATTCTGGATTTGCTTGTTTACTTTGTTTATAGTGGTTTTGAGTCACAATTTTTAAAAATTAATGAAGTCCTATTTTTCTACTTTTGTTGTTGTTGCTTGTGTCTTTGGTATCATAGCTAAGAAAACATTGCCAAATCCAGTGTTGTGAAGTTTTGCCCTAAAAGTTTTCTTCTAAAAGTTGCATATTTTTAGTCTAACGCTTAGGTATTTGATCCATGTTAAGTTTGCATATGGTGTTAGGTAAGGGTTTGACTTCATCCATTTGTGTGTATGTATTCAGTTTTCTTAGTACCATTTGTTGAAATAAGATTCCTTTCTGCATTGTATGGTCTTGGCACCCCAATTAAAAATAATTACCATATATGTGAAAGTTTCTAGTATCTCTATTTCACTTTGTTGGTCTATATGTCTGTCTTTATGTCAATATCAAATCATTTGGATTACTGAAGATTTGTAGTACACTTTGATATCATGAATTGTGAGTCTTAAAGCTTTGTTTCTCTTTTTCAAGATTGTTTTTACTACTTTGGGTCCTTTGAGATTCCATATGAATTTTTGGAAGGGTTTTCCTATTTCTGAGAAAAAAGCATCATGGGAGTTTAATAGAGATTGCAGTGAATCTGTAGATTGCTCTGGGTAGTATTGACTTCTTTACATTAAGTCTTTCAGTTAGTAAACATGGGCTGTTTCTCCATTTATGTCCTTTAAAAAATTTATTTCAGCAATATTTTGTAGTTTTCATGGTACAACTCTTTACTTCCATAATTCCTAAGTATTTTAATCTATTTGATGCTATCATAATAGAATTACTTTTTAAATTTCCTACTCAAATTATTCATTGTTCATGTATAAAGTGTAATTTTTGTGTGTTGACTTTTTATCCTATTTTTAAATTCATATGTCAATTTTAATGTATTTTCTGTAGAATCTTTAGTTTTCTACATACAATACCATATCACATATGAATAGATATAATTTTATCTTTTTTTCCCCTAATTTCAATGTTTTTTCTTTCTTTTTCTTGTCTAATTGGTCAGGCTAAAACTTCCAGTACTATGTTGGATGACAGTGTGAAAGTGGTCATTCTTGCCTTTTTCCTGCTTTTAGAAGATAAGCTTTAGTCATTTACCATTGAATATGATGCTCATTGTTTTTTTATGTAAATGGAGGTTTTCTTATGTTGAGTTAGTTTCTTTCTATTCCTAGATCGATGAGTGCTTTTCATCATAAAAAAGTGTTGAATTTTTTTAAGTTTTTTTTTTCTGCATCTTTTGAGATAATCATGTGTTTTTTCCCCCTTTTACTCTGTTAATATGGTGTATTACATGTATAGATTTTTTTCTGTGTTGAACAATCCTTGCATTCCAGGAATAAATCTCACTTGCTCTTGCTGAGATTTTAATATGCTGCTGAATTAAGTTTCCTAGTATCTTGATGAGAATTTTTGCATTAATATTCACCAGAGAAATTGGTCTGTAATTTTCTTGTGGTGTTCTGGTCTGGCTTTGGGATTCAGGTCATGCTGGCCTCACTAAATGAATTAGAAAATATTTCTCTTCAATTTTTTGAAAGAGTTTGAGAAAAATTTGGTTTTAGGTTTTTGTTTTTGTTTGTTTGCTTTTTTTTTGTTTTAATGTTTAGTAGAATTCACCAGCGTAGCCATCAGGTCTAGGACTTGACTTTACTGGGAGATTTTGATTACAGATGCAACTTCCTTACTAGCCACAGGTCTATTCAGACTATCTCATTTTTGTGATTTAGTCTTGGTAGGTTTTGCATGTCTAGAAATGTGGACATTTGATCTAGGTTATCCAATTTGTTGTCACAAATTCATAGTACATTTTAAAAACTCATAATATTTATGGTGCTTTCTGTTTTATGATCTTCCCAGTGCCCTCTAGAAGTTTTAAGATTTTAAAGTCAAGATTTAAATGGAAAAGAAAGAGACCATCAGGAGAAAACGAATATAGCACAAGAAATGAGGTGGAAGATAAAGATAAAATGTAAAGTAGGGAGGAGTTGAGCAGTGATTAAGAGCTTACTCTAGAGAAGGACTTCCTGGGTTTGAAATCTGGCCACCTACTAGCTTTTTGACACTGAACCAGTAACTTTTATCTCTAATTTTCAGTTTATTTTGTCTGTAAAATAAAATAATAATGATGATATTTATCTAAGATGATTAAGTGGAATAAATATACTAGTACTTAAAAGTAATTAGAATTATAAGTGGGACATTGCATATCTCAATAAATATTAGCAACTAATAGTTATTCTAGGGGAATCTACGTTAACTAAATAATTTATAATAAAGATTAAGGCATTTACCAGTATAGAACATGTATTAACATTTTAGAAAAGAAGGCTGCATGAAACTCCAGAAGACATCTTCTACAAAAATGCTGTCACAACATGAGAAATGAATAGAACTACGGCAGCCCTGCTCAAAAGGTATAGCTGAGAAAGAAACAGGAACAGAACTTCAACACAAAAGAAAAAGAAGCCTAAGAATAAAAAAAATCATAGCCTTACATCTGACTATACCTTAGAACAGCTTTCTGACCTTGGTCATCATGTCCTTTCACCACTGTGAATATTGCCTTGTTATCTATAAAATTTAGGACATGGCCAACATTATCTCAAAAACTTCATCATCGTTAGTACTCTCTGAGGATCACCTGCCTTTTTCGCAACACACCCTTTTAGTAAAGTGAATTTAAAACTAATTGTTCATTTTTTATTGCAGATTAATTGTCCATTTATTTTTGTTCCAGATACTGTTTGATGTGCTTAGAATTTGTCAGTGAATAAGGCAGACAAAATTTGTGATAATATAGAACTTTCACTCTAGGAGAAGTTTTCATTGTTCTCATCAGTTTCTTAACCCCCTACAGTATTTTATGATTTTGGCATGTAACTTATTTAGTGGCTTCCTTTGTTGTATCGTGTTTCATTTTAACCATTGCTTTTAGTTCTCTGAGTGAAAGTGAAAGTTAAACTGAGAATGCTGTAGTTTCACACATTTGACCCTCACTATTAATAGTTAAGAGCAAAATAAAGAAAAGAACTGTATAATCTCTTAGTTGCAGCAGAGAACTCTGTTGTCAATCAATAAAGGTTTCTCTTCCGTAATAAAGAAAGTACCAAGTTGTAGCTGGGTACGTGGCTCCAGGGTTATTGGAAAACGTATTTCTACATTTCTTGTCATTACTATTGCCTTGTGAGTAAGTTCTGGACAAAGGGAAAGAAACAAATGATACGTACCACTTCTGGGTCATGATGTTCAAACAAAGATACATGAACTACCCTTGCTCATTATTTCTTCCTGTTGGTTGGCGATGACATAAGCCAAATCTGCATCTTAGATTATAGAGAGAAAAACCATGTGTTGAAGATAGCATAGCTGCTCTCACATGTTCAATAACTGAATAAATTTATATCCTACTTACATCATTGTATTTTGGGGCCTGTCTGTTATAGCAGCTTTATTTTTACCCTACATAACAGACTACTAAAACTTACCATGGCAAAAAAAAAAACAAAAACAGAAACAAAATAATAGTGTTGAAAACTTAAGCCACTGAAGTCTTTGTCTCTTAGTCACTCTCTTATCCTGGATCATCTAGAACATTACACAATGTTCTTTTTTTTTTTTTTTTTCTTTCTGAAATTCTAGTTGGGCTTCATACTGAGATTCTTTGATCAATGTTTATCAAGAGCCTATGTGTCAGACATTGTTTAGAGATTATATGTAAGTGGGTGAGACAATCAGTAGAAAAATAAAGTAAGAAATATAAGATATTAATGGTGATAAATTTGATAATGGAAGAGAAGGCATGTGCTGCCTTATCAAGAAGAAAAAATAAAAATAGTTCACTGAATATAGGGCATGAGAAAGAAGAGATAAGAACAGAGTCAAAGTTTTCTGGATGAGCACATAGAAGGATAAAGTTACCATTAACTAAGATAGAGAAGACTATAGGAGGAGCAGAAAAGGTATGGAAGAAGAGACTATACAACCTATCAGATATCCAAGTAAAGAATATCAAGTAGGCAGTTCAACATACATGTGGGTTTCAGAGGATAAGTAGCAGGTTACGAAAATGTGCCTGTTGATGGCACGTAGACAATTTTAAGCCATATAACTTTATCAAATTAGGAAGGGAATAAATGTAGGTAGAAAAAATAAGATGTTCAAGGACTGAAGTGGAGTACGCCGACATGAAGGAGTCAGAGAGATGTGGAAGAACCAGCAAAGGAGACTGAGAGGGAGCAGAAGAAAAGCAGAGAATGTGGTATCCTGGAATATGAGCAACAGGAAGGTGGAAAAAAGATGAAACTGTAATTATATTATCAGATGCTGTTTGACAGAGCAACAATAGAACTTAACATTACCATTGAATCTAGCAATGCAGTATTCATTGGAGGCCTTGATAGAAGAAATTTTAACCGAGTTGGGGGAGCAAAGCCTGACTGAAATAGAGAGTAAGAGAAAAGCAATGGAAGTTATGACAGATAACTTGTTCAAAAAATTAGCTATAAGGGGAAGGAGAGAAATAATACTGTATTTGGAGAATCAAGTCTTTCCAGAGAGGTTTTTGTTTGTACTGTTCATGGTTTATACACGTGTTCAAATAAGAAACTGTTTTAACATGGATAGGAGTCATCCAGTAGTGACAAAAACTATATTGTCAAACCTAGAGCACAAATAGAGAAAGTGGCCTTCGATAAAAGCATGGGTAGCCCATCCTGATGTGGAAAAAAGGTGAAGCATGTGGGCTCAGATGTAGGTGGCTGAGTTTATTTAGTAGAAGCTTGTTTACATGTTCCTCTGATAGTTTCTGTCCCTTCGGTGAAATATAAATAGAGGCATCTGTGAAGTGGAGATAGTGATAGATGGAGAGGTAGTAGTGATGTCTTAATTTGTTTGGCATTTTTGGTTTTGCTTTTTTGTTTTCATTATAAATATATTGATGCTGGGAAAATATATCATGTATTAATAGACATGAGATGTTTATGATGTGACTGATAATGTTCAAGACAACATCTATACCTTCCTAAAAGTCTTTAGATTCCAGTGTTCTCAGACTGAGAGGATGAGCTGGTATCAGATTTGGAAAAGCTGTCTCCTAAGACTATTGAAGGGTAGACATGCTAAGCAGAAAACATGGAAGAATAGTCAAGCACAGTCACATATTTACCAACACATAGAAATCTCCTCACCTTTCTAGAGACAAGAGAGAAAATAGCCAGCCACACAGTATTTAAAATTATTGAAAAAGTATGAGACTTTTCAGAACATACAATTTCCCAACTAATAACAGCTTCATTCAATTTGTCAGGGACGAACTCTCATCCATCTCAGATGATAAAATATCACAGAAGGATTTCTAGGCAGAGAAAGGTTTCCATTTAGACAATAAACTCTAGACACTATTTCTAGGTAAATGACCTGAAATCTATTCTCTAATTATGACAAATAGGTGACAGCAGCACCGCACATCGAGCTCATCAGCACCCTGCATCTCCACCGGAGACAAAATTCAAAAGATCATTCATCATTCCAATTGTTTTAGCCACCATTTGCCAGCATTATTTTAACATTAACCTTTTTCACCTAATATCTTTCAACTGAGTTTTCTTTAAATAACTTGGAGAGGAGGTGACTAACTTCTTTCAATTTACATATTTGGTGGGAAGGTGGAGGCACATTTAAAGGAATACAAATTACACAAATTGTTATTCAAGCTGAAAGGTAAATAACCAATTAACACCCAAGAATTACTTGTGACTAGTGGATTTATTTTAGGAGAGGATAGAGATGATAACTACATCATATATTTTATGTGACACTCATATATGTTTGTACATATATGACATAAAAACTCCAATGTGGCATATAGAATACTGTATGCAAAAATCAACATAAATGTGGATGTAAGGGACAAAACCGAGTTAGTGATCATTCTTTCTCCCAAAGATAAAATTGCTTATTTTACCAAAATAAGAGACTCCTTCAATCCTTTCTCCTTTTCTTACTTGGGTGGGAAGAGTGTGGCATTTGATTAATGGAAGCATTTCCTGTTCCTTAAGGTATCTTTGAGGAGATAGTGGTTATCATACAGTACAGGTGCTCCCTCGATGCCCTACCCTGGAATAGAAACCATGTGAGAGTAACAGAGACTCTAAAAGTGTGCAATCTTTTGGCCCAGGTATCAATCTTACAGCCCAGGGGTCAGCAAACTTTTTTCTATAAAGGGATATATAGTAAATATTTGAAGTTAACCTTAGGAGATAAGCAACAGGCAATAAAACAAAGGTCATTTAATTTATTTCATACAAAGTGAGTGTTTGCATGAAAATGTGGGATCTTTATCAGCACTGAATGCAATATGTATCAAGGTGGTGAAGGGTTATTGGAGATTCAAACACTGAGGATAACAGCTATCCATCACTGGATTCATGCTTATCTGGAACTTTGTGATGGGTCTTAGGAGAGCATGCACAGGACATCAATTCGCTGTTGAACTCAGAATCTCTTGGGGAAGACAAAATCTGAGGGAGAAAGTACTTGTGATCCTAGGCTTCTGATGTCTTTTGTGTCTCTGTTTTAAGGAAGAGGCTTAAAATACGGATGTTTCTAATATAATGCCATGTATGTGTATGTTCCGGAAAAACATAGCACAGTAAAAATTGCAGGGTTTATTGGAAAAATAGGGTAGAATTAAACCATAAAATAAAAACTTTATGAAACTTTGTAACCATAGCACTGGAAAAAACTATTAAAGATAAAAACAAACCTCAACCAAAATCCTAACACAGTTAAATCTCTACTGTCATCAACATCATTATGACAAAATCTCAACCAGCTCCTTTGCAACTTTAGACTGGGACTTGTGCTTCTTCCTTAAAAATGAGGCCCTTGAGGTCATTTGCTTATAAGACAGTAAGTTTCTTCAAAACTAAATATCTAATCTACAGTGCAGACTTCTTCACATTCAATTAACTTAAATCTGAGGGAAATACCTTTGCAGCTCCTGCATCTGTATTCCCAAGTTTTCATATAATTTAGTATGATGGAAGGCATGGTAGTTTTTCAAGCCACTAAAACAATTTTGTTAGTTTTCTATTGCTATGTGACAAATTATCAAAAACTTCGGTACTTAAAGCTATACACATTTATTATCTTACAATTTCTGTGGATTTGGAGTCTTCGTGGCTTAGTTGGCTCTTTTGTTCCTGGCCTCCTAAAACTGCAATCAAAGTGTCAGCCAGACTATTCTCCTTTCTGGAACTTAGAGTCCCTTCCAAGCTCACATAGTTATTGCCAGAATTCAGTTCATTGCAACTGGAGGACTGAGACCCCAAACCCCACTCCTTGTTAACTGTCAGTGAGGGCTCTCTTAGCTTCCAGAGACCCCACAGTCCTTTGCCATGTGTCCTTCTCATAGCCCCTCTCACAACATGACAGCTTACTTCTCCAAGGTCAGCAGGATAATCTCTTACTCCTTATGGTCTTAAGGAATGTAATCATTGGAGCTACTAACCCATCACTTTGTCATATTATATTTGTTTGAAGCAAGTCATAGTTTTTAGCCACATCCAAGAAGAGGGGATTATATAAAGATGCAATTCATTGGGGACCTTGTTACAATGTGTGTGCCACATCAACTGAAAAAAAAATAATTTCTGTAGGACTTCCCTTTTTAAAAATGTGTCTTTACATACTGTTAAAGCTATCTTTTTACATGTGAGGAAACACTCCTAGATGCTGCAAATCATTAATGCATTGGGAAAACCTTCTATGAACTTACCTATTTTCATCTTGTAATAACATCACTCCTCTCTTTACCAATTGAATGTGAGGAAATCTGGGTTGAAAAAAATGAGTTTCAGCAAAGTAGTTGTATTTTTATTTGTTTTTAAAATGGTCTCCAAATCTTAACAGGGTGGGTGAAAAAATACTGAACAACTAGAAGGCAGTGGGGCACTGCTGATTTGGGTAGCATGGAGTAAAATACAGCTCAAGCTTCTGTGGTTGGATCATTTGAAACTCCAGTTGTTATAAGGATGGGTAGAGGTATAGCGGCTGAAAAGATACACTGAAGAATGCAAAATCATAAAATTGATAAGAATAAGAAAATCATAAATGTAATGTATCATTTTTCAGGAGAAAATTCTCGATCATTTCCAAAAGGGAGAAGAGATTTTTTGATCCTCTTGTGCTAGTAAGGAGATGTATTTTTTTCCTAATTCCTACAGCCCTTTGTAGATTCTTGCTTTGTGCTGGTATCTCAATTCCAATATCACTCCTGAGGTAATCCCCAGGCCTTGTTTCCTGTCTTTCCATTGGCACTGAAACCTAAACCCAAATTTGACAGAGGCAAAGGACCTACTTGTCATTCTTTCCTTCCTCTCCATCCCCATGGCAGAAGACGCGATGCTTGTAACTATGCTTTTAGTTTCCTCTTCATTTCAGCACCTGCTGATTTATTTTTCATTCTTGAGTGCTCTTTTATGCATTTAAGATATGTTTTGTTATTTTTCCCCTAGTCTTTCTAGATTTTTGTACCAGAAGTATATTCAGATCATCATAGTGGAAACTTTGTTTTTCTCTTTAATACATGCCCAATTAAAATTACATTTTAGCTCTGTGATTCACGAGGTGCCGTTCCTTGCATTTGTTTCATCTACTGATTTTTAATATTAGTGGATTTCTTCAACTGCTTTGTAAGTTTCTGCCATCTCCCCTTCAGCTGGAATTAATCTTCAGGTTATTATACTGGGTTATGGAAATGTTCCTGTGGGTTACTTATGAGATCTCCTCTACAGGAGCCCTATATATATTTCACTTGCTCAGGATTTACTTTCAGTTAGTTTCTTGGATTAACATATCCACAATTTTAGTAATTGAGATTAGCACTCCATATGCAAACCTAGCTTAGGCTTGATGTTTCCTAGCTGTGGCCTAATGAGAGTGTTCTAGTCATCTTATTATCTGAGGCTTTCCTTGTAGCAGCTACTGCAGCTGCTGTTGTCTTCCTTTTGGCATTTGAGAGGGAAGAAGATTATTACCTACTCTCCACTACATAGGATTTTCTTGTGGCTATTTCATCCCAGATTCAAGGTATATATCTCTTTGCAATAATCCACATTTCTTTTGGCTTCATTTCCAATTTATTGCTGAGGCTTAGAAGTCCATCTTCACTACTGGTACACTGGAAATTCATACTGACATTGGCAACTATCTGAATCTCTTATAAATATTTCTTGTTATATTTAACGTGTCATTTGTATGTATAAAAACCATAAGGGAGGCAGAGGCTTCTTGTTCAGCTTGGTTTGTATACTAACCAGAAATCAAGAGGCCATGAATAAGGCCCAGCAAATACAAGAAACTACAAAGGTGGCTCCAAAGCAGACTTGGACTTTGCTTTCAAGTAGATTTTTGTAAATAGTGTCGCTCATCTATTCTAAAGCAACATCTAAACAGCCCCCAAAGCCAAAAATGTGGATACACGACATTATTAAAGGTATAAGAAAGCTGTAGAAGCAAAGAAAATTGGATAAACTAAAATTCTAGACAAGAAGGAACTTTCCTAGGCCAGCTGAAATAACAGATTTGCCAAATCTGGAAATAGGTAGAGACTCTATCTGGTAATACTGTGACTCTGATATGAAAACAAGGAACCAGTTGAGTTTTGACAGCTACATGGGCTAGCATGGCAGATTGGAACCTGGAAGACCATTGGTTTTCTCCCAATAACTGTTTTCAGGGGGAACAGGGGCACCGTGGGATACTGGAGGTCTAGAATATGTATGCAAAGTGATGTCTTTCTCAGTCTCCCAGTATGAACACAAAGTCTCAATAGAGGGAGGGGCTAAACAAACATATCACAGGTGTCTCCCTAGAGAGAGAAAACAAGAGGTGAAATGAGCCTAGATAAACAGTCATCTTAACCTCCATCTGCTTCCATTCCGGAATGAATGGATGTGAGCAGCTACCAATCCTGTCTGTCTAGCAGAGAAAAAGGTAAACTTTCTGAGGATAATGAAGGGGGATTGGGATGATAATGATATTTTCTCTGAACAGAGTAAAATTAAGCTAGAAACCAATAATTCAAAGTAAGCTTAGAAAATACTAAATCACCTTTTGATCAAAGAAAAATTGTTGAAGAATTAATTTAAATTGTGACTGAGATAAAACAAAAAATATGTATCAAAACTTAAGGGATACAGCTAAATTTCTAACTATAAATACATACATTGGAAAAAAAGAGAAAACTAATGGTCAAAACTCTCAGGAAGTTGAAAAAATAAGTAAGAAACGTAAAACCAGAAATAAACAAAATAGAAGGCAGAAAATACACTAACATGTATAGTTTAGTAAAAAAAAAAAAACTTTAGCTGATTCCTTGAAAATTAATAAAATTTATAAGCTACTTGGAAAACTAATCAAGAAAAAAGAAAGATAATACAAATTTCCAATATTAGAAATGAAAAAGGAGATATCATGTTATGGATCTTTAATACGCTAAAATGATAATAAGAATATATTATAAGCAACTTTATACTTATTCAACAATTAATGAATGGAAAAAAAAACTTTGAAAAAACATTACTTACCATTATAGAAACAAGAATACATAGAAAATGTAAATATTCTTGTAACTCTTTAAAAAATAATTTAGAAACTTTTCTACAAAGTAAACTTTAAGACAGAATAGCTACTCTGGTAAATTTTTCCAACTGTTTAAGAAACAAATGATACCAAATCTTCTTTCAGGAAACAGGTAGAAAAACCACACTTCCACACTTATTTTATATAGCCAATGCATTGCAGACACAAGAAGCTGACAAGGAAATTACAGCCATCAAGAAAATTGTAGGCTGATATATCTCAGAAAAATAGATACAAATATGCTAAGTAAAATACTATCAAATTATAATAAAAACACAATATTACAAAAGCTATATATAAAAGTATATCATAACCCAAGCGACATTTATTCCAGGAATTCAAGATTGATTTAACTTTTGAAAAGCAATCAGTGGAATTCACCACATTAACAGAATAAAGGAGAAATAAATAGAACCATCTTCATAGATGGAGAAACAGACTTTGATATTATTCAACACCAGTTCATAATAAAACTTCCAGCAAAGTGACAAAATTAAAATTAAAACATGAAAGCCCGCTTCATGTATCATCTCAGACCCTTGTAACTCCTCTTTATTCTGGTGGACTTGTAAGATACCATGTGGCTTTAGGTGTTTTCATAACACTTTAGTTGCCCCAAACCTCATGGACATAAATTATCCCACAGGATCCTCCCAGCAACCATGAAACTTTGTCTAGTTCAGTTTAGTAAAATTGAAAAAAATAAATAACATTATACAAAGAAACTTTATGAGAATCCACTTGTCACTAATGTGCCAGCATTGAAGTTCATGAGTTTTTTTTTTTTTTTAATCAATATAAGGAAAGAGGAAAGTGTAGAGCCAAAGAGATGAATACTTTAACAACAAAAATTTAAAAATTTTCTGATTTAAAATAATTATCAAGAAAATGAAAGGACAAATAATCCAACTTAAAACTGAATAAAGAATATGAATAAACATTTCTCCAACAAGATGTATGAATGGCCAATAAACACAAGAACAGAACTTCAACATCATTAGTCATCAGGGAAATGAAAATTAAAACCACAATGAGGTAACTTTTCAAACCCATTAGCATGGCTAGGATTAAAAAGATAATAACAAGTGTTGGCAACAATGTGGAGAAATCAAAACTGCTGGGGGGAATGTAAAATGGTGTATACACTAGAAAACAGTCTGGGAATTCTTCAAATGACTAAACAAAGTCACCTTATGACCCAACAGTTGAATTCCTAGATACACACCAAAAAGAAATGAAAACATATATACACAGAAAAAAATGCATATGAATGTTTATGGGAGCATTATTTATAATAGCCAAAAGGTAGAAAGAAGCCAGATGCCCATCCACTGATGAATGTGTAAACAAAAACGAGGTACATCAATAGAATGAAATTGTATTCAGGCATTGGAACGAATGGAGTACTTATACATGCTGCAACTTGGATGAACCCTGAAAACATTATGCTAACTAAAAGAAGCCAGTCAGAGGCCAGGCGCGTTGGCTCACGCCTGTAATCTCAGCACTTCGGGAGGCCGAGGCGGGTGGATCACGAGGTCGGGAGATCGAGACCATCCTGGCTAACATGGTGAAACCCCACCTCTACTAAAAATACAAAAAATTAGCCAGATGTGGTGGCGGCGCCTGTAGTCCCAGCTACTCAGGAGATTGAGGCAGGAGAATGACGTGAACCCGGGAGGCGGAGCTTGCCGTGAGCCGACATGGCACCACTGCACTCCAGCCTGGGCAACAGAGCAAGACTCCGTCTCAAAAAAAACCCAAAAAACAAAAAACAAAACAAAAAAGCCAGTCAGAAAAGTCTACATATGATATAATCTATTATGTAATTTGATTCATATGAATTTCCAGAATGGGGAAATCTATAAACATAGAACATTGATCCGTGGTTACTTAGGTCTGTGTATTAGTCTGTTTTCATGCTACTAATAAAGACATACCGACTGGGTGATTTATAAAGGAAATAAGTTTAATCAACCCACAGTTCAGCATGGCTGGGGAGGCCTCAGGAAACACAATCATGGCAGAAGGGAAAGCAAATGCATCCTTCACAAGGTGGCAGCAAGGAAAAGAAAGAGTGAAGTGGACGGAAAGCCTCTATTAAACGATCAGATTTCATGGGAACTCACTCAGATATCATGAGAATAGTATGGGTAAACTGGAAATCATCCCCATGATTCAATTATCTCCACCTGGTCCTGCCCTTGACACATGGGGATTATTACATTTCAAGATGAGATTTTGGGTGGGGGACACAGCCAAACCATATCAGTCTGGGAGAAGATTGATAGCTAAAAGGTGATCGCTAAAAGGTTCTTTTTGACATGATGAAAATGTTCTATAAATGACTGTGGTTATGTTTCACATATCCGTATATGTAATAAAAACCTTTAAATGCGTACTTTAGAGAATTTTTATTACATAAATTATATCTCAATTGAGCTATTTAAAAAGGAATGCCATATATATGAAATCTTAAAATAATCAAGAAGGATATTTAATTTGGAGGGAAAAAAAAAAGAATGAAGCAATACACTGAATGCTATTTAGTGTAAAGAGTAGTCCCTGGCATCTGAAATAAAGAGTAATGTGAACTCTCCTGATCACTAGAGTTTTGTGACTTTCACCACCAGAGGCTATTTTCTCCTTTCGATAATAGGAGATATCATCACCTACTTAAAGTTTTGGTATTAATTGAGAACATGTGTGAATATCATTTGCACAATACCTAGCACACAGCAAGCTCTCCA
This sequence comes from Mandrillus leucophaeus, assembly GCF_000951045.1. Classification (NCBI taxonomy): domain Eukaryota; kingdom Metazoa; phylum Chordata; class Mammalia; order Primates; family Cercopithecidae; genus Mandrillus; species Mandrillus leucophaeus. The sequence goes on along the minus strand of NW_012107775.1, from coordinate 790,974 downwards.
AAGATGTGTTAATTTCCAATTATACCTCTCTATTCTGTTATAGTGGTTATGGTATTATATGCACAGGAACAACAATTTCTGCCAAATAGGGCATAGGAATGTTTCCAAAGGGAAAACTCTGAGATGAGTTGAAGAGTGCCAAGCAGTTTACCATGACATAATGGCCAGGGTCGGGGTCAAGCAGATAAAAAGTTGAGCAAAAATAGCTGATTTCTCCTGTGGCACTGGGGTGATAGTGTGTGACAGGTATGCAAAGTTGTACATTTCAATTTTAGAGGCAAGTAAATAGATTTAGGATGGAAGGATGAGATCAAATTGACACAACTGGTATGAGACATAGGTGAGGAATGACCACAGATCCACATCTGGAGCATCTTTAAAGTGAAAAATAGAACTTCAGTTTTTCTTCAAAGTTTCTGCAGGTAGAAACAGTTGTCATTCATGACCCGGAGCCCCCTGTTACTGAAGTCAGGAGTTATTCCATTCAAGTTATGATGAGTGGTCTTTCACTCTGGATTCTCCCATAGACATTGCTGCTATTTCCTGGCTGACACAGTGAGCCTCAGAGCAGGAACTGTGTCTAATCCAATATCCAGCAAGACAAAACTATTCATGATCAGAATAAAATTCAAGTAAAATGTATTCAATTGTAGAAGGTATAATAATAAATCTTAGGTGTTTTTGAGCCAAAAGCAGCTCCAAGATGTCTCAAAAAACAAATATTTTTTTTTAAAAAAAGACCAGATGAGACTTCAGAAAATCAGGATTATTTCCAAATATTTGGGACCTAAAAAAGTAGTTTCTGATGCATTTAAGAAAGAGGCAAGGAATGAAAAACAAGTGTTGGTATCAAATATTTATTGCCACGGGTAATGCAAAGATTTCTTTTGCCATGGCATAATATTGTAATTCCCCTCCTGGGACTACTCAAAATACACAATTCTGCAGCAATTTCAAGAGAAGTTCCTTTATAATAAATAGCTGATGCTCCGTGCTTGCTTTTGTAAGAGCACCTAATGATAGTACTTCAGTTTGTATCCCCCTCTATTGTCATGAAAACATATTTGAAACCTTTTTTGGGTGAAATGTCCAAAGATACCTAACATCTTGATGCGAACATATTTAAAAATCATTCACTGTCATACCCAATAATAATGAAATCCAAGCACAAGGTCACAGAAGTATGTATACAAGCTTTCTGTAAGTTTATTTCACAGTTTCCAAATATATCCACAGATGAACAGTAGCAATAATTGTACTCAATGGAATATTAAAAGAACATTGTCCTTTACATATTCCAGTACTGTCACTTCAAATATGCTATATGTATGCATTTTAAGAAAATTTTGTAGATGTGTGCATTTGTGTGTGTATGTGTGTGTACGCTACATGTTAGGAGACGGGATCTTTAGCTGTTCACTTTCTCTGACTAGTTCTGTGTTATCATTTTTTCTTGCCACTTCTTTATCCCTTTCTTCCACAGTCTGTTATGTATAGCCTCCAGTACTTGAAAATAAATTATATTTTAAACATGTATTCATATCTTACATTTTAATATTATATTTCAGTGGAATAGTATGTTTATTTTATATTTAAATGTTAAATTGGGTTTCATCCATCACAGATGTATTGGTGCCTTTCCTAGTCCCTTTTCCTGGACCAATGTTCCCAGGGTTTCCAGTGTTCCCATTCCCTGCCCATTGTGTGTGGTGTGTGTGGCTGCTGGTAACTCACAGTCTGCTGCCTTTTAAGAATTGTCCACAGATAAATGGAGACTCCCCACCTTGGTAGTTATGATCTTCATCCACCTGTGAAGCCAATGCCTGACTCATGGGGTATACCAGAGACTAGCTCCCTTGTCAAAAGACAAAAAACAAACAAACAAACAAAAACTTGTGATAAAGATTATCCTCCAGAGTCCTTCATGGGGGAAGCCAAGGATAGACTCAATCTAAGACACCTTTGCTTTGTTCTTTTATTGTTTCTGTCCTCCTTCCTTCCCTTATACATGTGTTTTTCTGAAAAGCAACTCCTTCAATAAATCAGTTTGCACCCATGTTCCTGTCTCAGCCTCTGATTCTGGGAAAACTAACTTTAGTCACAATCTCTCTATATGACCATTTTATCGACATGTATTTTAAAGTGCTTATTGAAACTTTATTCTAGGGCCAAGAACTGTATTAAAGAGGTTTCAGTCAGATTTCATCAACTGAAGAAAAAAAGGCAAAATAATTTTTGTAACAGATCAGAATATGTGAAATATTCAAGAAAAAATGAGAAACACCGGTTCAAGCAACATGAACTAGAAGAAAAGTGAGGGCCAGGGGTGGTGGCTCACGCCTGTAATTGCAGCACTTTGGGAGGTCGAGGCGGGTGGATCAGCAGGTGAGGCGATTGAGACCATCCTGGCTAACACAGTGAAATCCCCTCTCTACTAAAAATACAAAAAACTAGCCGGGCGTGGTGGCGGGCGCCTGTAGTCTCAGTTACTCGGGAGGCTGAGGCAGGAGAATGGCGTGAACCCGGGAGGCGGAGCTTGTAGTGAGCCGAGATCGGGCCACTGCTCTCCAGCCTGGGCGACACAGCGAGACTCTGTCTCAAAAAAAAAAAAAAAAAAAAAAAGTCTGATTTACTTCCATGCCATCTCTTCCTCTCCAAGTGTGTTACTTGGTTTTCAAGGATATTACATATGCTCTCTCTCTCTCTTTTTCTTGAGAAGAGTGTATGAACTTATTTCCAAGGGTGTCATGTTGTACTAGAGTGACTAAAGAAAAACAGCTGAGACCCAGAACCAACAGAATTTCTTCTGTCATATTTTGTTGATCAAATCAAGTCTCAGGACAGCTGAAATTCAAGGGGTGAGGTAAAAGTCCACCACTTAATGGGAAAATGATTATGCATATATAGGTCTTGCTGACATTCATCTTTGCAGAATTTAAAATATATATTAAAATCTATTTTAAAATTTTTATTTTGGTAGATGGTAAACAAATGAATTAGAGGACCCAGAAAAGATCAGTCTTTGAATACTATAGTAATTCATCCTAGAGGTAATGATAACTTTGTTTAGCATGACGGGAGTAGAGATGTGCTGAAGTGAACCGATTGTACAAATATTTAGCAAGTAGAATCAGCAGTACTTGAGAGAGTTTTAAATGCATTTGGTAAAAAGATAAACATTTATAAAAAAGATATATATTATTTAAAACAATATTATATAAATGTCAACTTTTTCTCTTTGGCCCCGAATAATATTAGTGCATTGTTAATAGATGGAATTACACCGAATCAGTCCATTCCTGGAGGAAACTATTAGATTTAGCAAAAATATAAATTAGTGTTGCTTTAAGAAGAAAATTGAAGAGTATCAATACAAAATGAAAATGCAATACATATTGACCTATTAAGTTTACTTTTAGTCATATATCTCAGAGAAACACCATCCTCCACTTATACACAGAATAGAATGCATAAATATGTTCTTGGGATGCTATCTATAATATAAAACCAAAGAAAATCACTTAAATATCCTTTAATAGAATATTGGAGAAATAAGTTACACTACACTGACAAGAAATATTCTTCAGGCATCAAAGGAAGTACATTTATGCAAACTGTTGTGACAAATTTTTGGAACCAGTGACATTTTAAATGAAAAAAATGAAAAAATAAGTTGCAAAAATCTATATAGTATATATTTGCCTTTATGACAAATGTTATTTATATACTTAATAGATATTAGTAGAAGCTCATAAATGATATATGCTAAAAGAGTGTGAAAAAGTTAAAAGAGGGATTTTATTTTCTACCTTATATATTTTTAAAACTTATGAATAATAGAATTTGTAAACTTGAAAACAATACAAAAGAAGAGAAAATTTCTGAACATTTTAATTTAAAATAAAATTATTTTGTGAAATTTCTTAAGCATCCCGATGCATGTTCCTTGGATGTATTAACTATCCTTAGTCCAAAATTTATTTTCTCTAGTCTTTTTATAATGTTGTCCAAATCTTACATTAATGATTATAAAATTATTTCCTATATGTATATTGCTGGTGATACAGGTGAAAAGTTGAATGATCTATTTGACTTTATGAACAGATTTAGTAAGCTAATATTCAGACTTGGAGTTCCCAAGTTTATTTCTATTTCAAGTTAATGAGATTATGTACCTGATAATTACTTGCATTCAGGGCTTCCTTCACCATTACTCAAAGCTAATTTAAAGGTATGAATTACTCTTCCTCTGCTGTGAGGCGGTAAGAAAGGTAGACCCTATTTTTAAAAAAGCACGTGAAGCTTTCTTTTTAAACACTTTCCAATTTATCTAGACATGTGTCAGTGGAAATTTAATTGTGCCCACTTGCTTTGTGAAAGTGGAGAGGCTACCTATTTATTTTATAGAAAATCATTCTTAAATGTTATTACGTGAATAGCCTCACATCAAGTTCTCATTTTAGATACGAGTGCTGAACTCTATTAGTTAAGTGCATTTCATAAAAGAGTTAGAAATCTTTGGGGAAAAACTAATCATCAAAAACTGTTACAAAAGATAACACTGGAATTTTGTAAGTTGATACATTATATCATCAGTAATTCTTGCCAAAGGAACATGTTTATGTATGTCACAAAATTTGGTCAGTAATGCTGAGTCTAGGCATCAGGTTCAACATTCAGAAAGTTTAAAAAGTCTGTATTGTTGATTACACTCTCATTTTAATAGATACTTTTTATAAATTCTACTGTAGCTAGACTGTTTTGGCTAACAATATTTTTATGATTCAGGAATATATATGGTAACAATCCACTCAGCAAGTTTGTTTATTATTAAGTGATTGATTATTTATTTTAGGGATTGAGTATAAATGTTAAGATTGGTTTCTTTTATTTTGTGAGACAGAAGAAAACAATGTCAAGCATAGTGACTCTCCTTTAGGACAAAGCAATTAAAAACAATAGAAGTAGTCATTAATCAAATGTTAAACTATGAGATTTTTAAAGTAGTCTGTATAAAGCAATAGAAATGAGTTGTTTATACAAGTATTCCCCCAAAGTAATTTATTAGGTTTTTATGGAAAATTATATGTGAAAGAGAGCTTCAGAAGTCCAATTTCTGTTACAAGAACTTGGATTAATAAAGTTAAACAGGGTATGAGAGATCCCTTAATGAAAGAGTACACAGTATGTGACTATTCCAAAATACTTGAAATGATTCAAGAAGGGGTCATGCCAAAACTCTATAAATGCAAAAATATTTTTCTACAGAAAGTTATTCAAAAACAAAAATTGGGATTCATAGATAGATAAGTAGATATTTTAAATCAGAGAAAAACTGGACTCCTAAATAAGTTTAAATAACATAACCTTAAGAATTGTTTTAAATTAAGGCTTAATATAACATAAAGTAGCAAAAATAAATCAGGAAATAAAGTCACAGACAACAATATTCTCATTTGAAAACATTTATCATTGCACTAATCAATGGTCACACGCAGTTTTACATTATAAACTTACTTAAAATTTTTGTAGCAAGAATGTAGCTAATATGTGGCTTCCTTTTCTCTTTCAAGTAAAAATCAGGTTTCTCTGCTTACACTGATTTCCAGAAAACTTAGAATTAGATTTAATATTCAATCACATTTATGAGATTTACTTAGAAGGTGACTGCATTTTACTTGTCTTTCTACGATGTGAATCAGACTTTTACATGTATATGAAAAAGGTTATATTAACTATTCTTAGTCCAAAAGGTATATGTGTTGGAGATGAGTACAACACACCTACTATATACATTTACAGTGTAAATCATTACTCAGCTTTTTCTTGTTTGATGATTAAAACTGTAATTATTCAACAACAAGTAATATGAAATACTGTCTACACAATTATAACACAATTATTTTAGTCTTAATGTTATTTGATATTTGCTATGCATTTTGGCAGTGAAAACAGGTTTTTGCAGAGAAATTATGGGACAAAATATATTGGGGAATCCCAGCTTTAAGGATATTCAACTCTAGATAGCAGAATGCAACCTCTAAGCAGTTGAAGGAGCAAAACTGAAATATTAAACTATGTTATCTTGTAGTCCCTTTCATGTTAAATGAAAACAAAATGAGTAAACTTGTTGCATACCCATTTCAGGCATTAAGAAGTAAAATATAAAAGCCATCATAAAAGTCCAATGCTGCAGTAAGCTAACATTGAAAAATAAGTCTTAAATTAAGAAGTACTCTGATACAGGATGATGAAAACCATCACCCCATCTGCTCCTTTGATGCCACCATCCCATACTCAGAATCAGTGTTGGAGAAAGGCTTAATCTTAGAGTTTTCATATTGAGAGTTGTAGCTCCAGAATAAGGAACTGTTATCTTTTTTGGTATTCAGAGAGAAGGAACTAATTAAATATAAAATATTTACTTATTTTAAGGCAACGTTAGAGACCATAGTAAAATTTTTAAATTTCTAATTGGTGATGGGATTCAGAACATGCTACCCCTAAATACAGCACCTTGGCATACTGAATATTTTAAGCTAAAGGAATCTGAGTCACTAGACAGCTTCCCCTCCCAGCTCAGGTGTTCTCCTTAAGCATCCTCCAACCTGGCAGGCAAGTATAGGCCATCAATTGTCCATGGAGAGAACATTTGGTTTCACTCAGATCCAGAGGCTGAGCTGTGACACAGCAAAGCCTTTTTGCTCTATTTAAGGCTATCCTTGATCTAGAAACAAGCCTAAGTCCATGCGTATCTTTGAAGCATAGACTCTGTTCTATCAAAAGTGGCTGATCAGCAACTGCAGAGACCCTGCCTACACAGAGGCATCACAGACCCAAGACAGCTGCTACACCTGACCACAGAGTCCTGCCAGTAGTCTCTTCAGACCACAGAGCACAAGAAAATTTATAGCAATAAAGGTACACACACACACAGACACACACACGTATACATAAACGTATGCATATATACACATATATATATATCAGTGGAATTACACACACACACACACACACACACACACACACACAGATATATCTCAAATAAACTAGCAAATGTTATACCTCAAAGTTCTAGAAAAATAAACTAAGCCCAAAGTTAGCAGAAGGAAGAAAATAACAAAGATTAGAGCAAATATTAAAAAAAAAATACAGAACACAAAAACAGAAAAAAAATCAACAAAAGTAAAAATTGGTTTTCTGAAAAAATAAATAAAATCAAGAAACCCTTAGCTAGGAAAATAAAGAAAAAATATGCAAATAAGTAAAATCAGAAATGAGAGAGGAGACATTACCATTAATCCAACAGAAATACTAAGGATCATAAGAAAGTACTATGAACAATTATTTTAAAAATATGCCAACAAATTGAATAATCTAAAAGAAATTAATTAATATATTCCTAAACATAGCCTACCAAAACTGAGTCATGAAGAAATAGAAAATCTGAACAGGTCAATAGTGTGTAAGGACATTGAATAAGTTATAAAAAGTCTAAAATCAAAGAAAAACCTAGGATTGGAAAATTTCACTGTTGAAGTGTACCAAACGTTAAAAAAAAACTAATGATAATTCTTGTCAAATTATTCCAAAAATTAAAATACAGGGAATATTTTCAAATTCACTTTCTGAGGCTAGGTTTACTCTGATACAAAAGCCAGAGAAGGACAATGGAAGACACCTAAAGGCCAATATTTCTAATGCATATAGGTGCAAAAATTCTAAATAAAATATTAACAAACTAAACTAAACAACATATCAAAAGAATCATTCATAATGTTCAAGTGGGATTTAATTTTAAGATTTAAGGATGGTTCAACAAATTCATTTTCTGAGGTTATATGTAAATCAGTAAATGTGACATACCACATTAACCAAATGGAGGATAAAAACTATATGATCGTCTTAAATTTTAAAAAAGCATAACACGCTTTCATGATAAATAATCTCAAAAGATCAGGTATAGAAGGAATGTAACTGAATACAATAAGGCCATATATAACAAGACCATAGTTAAAACCATACTCAATGGTAGAAAGTTGAAAGCTTTTTTTCTAATATCAGGAACAAGGCAAAGATGTCCTTTCTCATTACTTTTTTCAACAATATTGTATTGGAGTCCTGGCCAGAGTAATTGTGCAAGAGAAAAAAATAAATGGTATCCTAATACGAAAGGGAAAAGCACAGTTGTCTCTATTTGCTGACTATATGATCTTATATATAGAAAACTCTAAAGACTCCACCAAAAGAAAAAAACTGTTGGAAAAAAAAAACCTGAGAAACTCGTAAACAAATTCAGTAAAGCTGCAGCATACAGAGTCAACATACAAAAATTAGTAGCGTTTCTGTAAGTAACAACAAGATATCCCAAAAGCAAATTAAGATAACAATCCCATTTACAATAGCAACAATAACAAAAACACACATACATGTAAATGTAACCAAGATGAAAGACCTTCTACTGAGAACTGTAAAACACTCACAAAAGAAATTGAAAAAGGAAAAATAAATAAAAATATAGTTTATATTCATGGATTGGAAGAATATTGTTAAAATGTCCCTACTGTCTAAAGTAGTCTACAGATTCAACACAAGCCCTGTCAAAATTCCAATGACATTTTTCACAGAAATAGAAAAAACAATGTTTAAATTTGTACGAAACTACAAAAGACCCCAAATAGTCAAAACAATCTTGAGCAAAAAGAACAGGCTGGAGGCATCACATTCTTTAATTTCAAAATGTAAAGCAATTGTAATCAAAACAGCATGGTATTGGCCTAAAAACAGAAACACAGGTCAATGGAACGTGATAGAAAGCCCAGAGATAAACCCACACATTTACAGTCACTTGATTTTTGAAAAAGATACCCAGAATATGCAAAGGGGAAAGGACAGTCTCTTCAATAAATGTTGTTGGGGAAACTTGATATCCACATACAGAAGAATAAAATTAGAAATAAAATTAGATTCTTATCTCACAATATATTTTTAAAAACTCAAAATAGATTAAAGACTTAAATATAAGATGTGAAACTGTAAAACAGCTAGAAGAAAACTTAGGAGAAAGCTCCAGGACATTGTTCTGGGTGATTACTTTAAAAATATGATTCTGAAAGCACAGGCAACAAAAACATATACAAACAAATAGGATTGCATCAAACTAAAAAGCTTCTGCACAGCAAAGGAAACAATTAACATGAGGAAGAGACAACCCACAGAATAAGATACAATATTTGCAAACCATATGTATGAGTTAATATCCAAAATGTATAAGAAACACAAACACTTCAACACAAGGAAATGACCCAATTAAAAAATAGGCAAGAAACTTGAGCAGACATTTTTCAAAAGAAGACATACAAATAGCCAATAGGCACATGAAAATATGCTCAGCATCAATAATAATTAGAATAATGCAAATTTAAAACCATTTTATTAGAATGGCTTTTATCAAAAAGATGAAAGAGAAGTGTTGGTGAAATGCAGGTTAAAGGGAACTCATACATTCACAGGGGAATGAAAATTAGTATAACTATTATGGAAAATAGTATGGAGGATCTTCCAAAAACTAAAATTGAACTACTATATGATGAGCAGCCCCACTACTGGGTACCTAGCCAAAAAAATTAAAATCAGTATGTCCAAGGGATAGCTACATTCCCAAGTTCATTGCAGCATTATTTACAATAGCCAAGATATGAAATCCACCTAGGTATCTTTTAACAGATAAATGAATAAAGAAAGTGTGGTATATCTACACAAGGGAATCCTATTCAGTCTTAAAAAAGAAGAAAATCTTGTCATTCATGATAACATTAATGAACATACAGAACAGATTATTTCATGCTAAATGAAGTAAGCCAGGCCCAGAAAGAACAAATACCACAAGATCACACTTGTGTGTGGAAACTAAAACAGTTGAACTCATAGAGGTAAAGAGTAGAATGATGGTCACCAGAGGCTAGGTGAGGGAGGAAGGAAAGGAATGTGGGGTTGTAAGTCAATGGGTACAAAGTTTTAGAGAGAAGGGAGGAATAAGATTTGAGATATATTGCATAGCAGAGTGACTATAGTTAACAATACTGTCTATCTCAAAATAATTAAGTAAATTTCAAATGTCTTACTACAAAAAATATGAGATGATAGATATGGTAATTAGCTTTAATCATTTCACATATACCAAAACATCACATTGTGTCCGATGAATATATATGATTATTTGTTAATTAAAAATAATAAAAATAATAGTAATTTAATAAACAAAGTCACAATCACTTTATTGGTAAATATAAAATAATTACGAGAATAATTTAATAAAACAAATAGGTATATCATGTTTATAGATTGAAAAACCATCAAAATTATATATAGGGGAGTTTATCAAGTACTGACTTACATAATTAATCACAAGGTCCCACAATAGGCTGTCTGCAAGCTGAGGAGCAAGGAGAGCCAGTCTAAGTACCAAAACTAAAGAATTTGGAGTCTGACATTGAGGGCAGGAAGAATCCAGCATGAGAGGAAAATGTGGGAAGATTTCCCTTCACCACTGTTCTTCAGGGATGTCTTAGAAAGGGACTGTAATGCTGCAAGTGTTCACTTTCAAGTGGTGTCTGCATATCATGCAGAACCATCCATGAACCAGGCCCTAGTCTTCCTTTACTGTCAACTGATCATAAGGAGCTCCCCATGAGGCCATCAGTGCAGGCCGGGGGAGAGAAGGCAGGGTGGCAGGAGTGGAGACCATGGGCATTTGAGTCACTTCCTCATGTAACTTAGTTGTGCCTTCAGTACCTGCACGAGCCTGATTACATATATACCACTTCCATTTGATGATGGAATGCTGCTGTCCATGACCCACTTTCTGGCACGATGGGTGAGAAAGCACCCAGTTCATGATAGGCAGTTCAGGTCACATGGTGACTTGATGACCCATAGCCAAATGTTTCATTTCCACCAATACCCAGTAACAAGCCAAGAGCTGTCTCTCAAAAGGAGAGTATTTATCTGTAGAAGATGGCAGGCCTTGCTCCAAAATCCTAGAGGCCTCTGCTGTGATTCACCAATAGGGCCTGCCAAAGGTTCCAAATAACATCCCTATCTGCCACTGACACCTCAAGCACCATTGGATCTGCTGGGTCATATGGCCCAATTAGCAGAGCAGCTTGCAGAGCAGCCTGGACATGTTCCAGAGCCTTCTCCTCTTCTGGACCCCACTCCTGGTACCATAATCTGTATTAGTCAAGGTCCTCTTAGAGGGACAGAACTGATTATATATATGTATGTATGTATGTATGTATGTAGAGGGGAGTTTTTTTAAGTATTAACTTAAACAATCACAACGTCCCACAATAGGCTGTCTGAAAACTGAGGAGCAAGGAGAGCCAGTCCAAGCCCCAAAACTGAAGAACTTGGAGTCCGATGTTCAATGGCAAGAAGCATCCAGCAAGAGAGAAAGACGTAGACTGAAAGTCTAGGCCCATCTCTCCTTTTCACGTTTTTCTGCCTGCTTTATATTCACCAGAAACTGATTAGATTGTGCCCACCAGATTAAGGGTGAATCTACCTTCCCCAGCCCACTGACTCAAATGTTAATCTCTTTTGGCAACACCCACACAGAAACACCCAGGATTAATACTTCGTATCCTTCCATCCAATCAAGTTGATACTCAGTGTTAACCATCACAATCCTGGTACCAAAACTTGGCAGAGATACAACAAAAAAAGAAAACTTTAGGCCAAAATCCTTGATGAACATCGACATAAAAATCCTCAACAAAACATTGGCAAACTGAATCCAGCAGCACATCAAGAAGCTTATCCCCTACGATCAAGTTGGCTTCATCCCTGAGATGCAAGGTTAGTTCAACATATGCAAATCAATAAGTGTGATTCATCACATAAACAGAACTAAGGACAAAGGCACATGATTATCTCAATAGATGCAGAAAAGCTTTTGATAAAATTCAACATCTACACGTTAAAAACTCTCAATAAACTAGGTATTGAAGGAACACACCTCAAAATAATAAGAGATATATATGACAGACCCACAGCCAATATCATACTGAAAGGGGAAAAGCTGGATGCATTCCCCTTGAAAACTGGCACAAGACAAGGATGCCTTCTCTCACCACTCCTGTTCAACATAGTATTGGAGGTCCTGGAGGGCTAAATCAGGTAAAAGAAAGAAAGAAATGGCATTCAAATAATAAAAGAGGAAGTTAAATTATCCCTGTTTTTAGATGACCTGATCCTATATCTAGGAAACCCCATTGTCTCAGCCCAAAAGCTTTTATAAGAAAACCAAACAGCAAACCAATGACCTAAGTATCCAACTAAAGATGATGAAACATATAAAACGAAAAGACATTAATTTTAAAAAAACCTAAATGATTGACAAATATGGAGCAAGATTACTCAATCTGAAGACAGTATAAATAATATATAATAATATAAGCAAAATATAACTTAATTTTTAAACATATAGAACTTGAAATTATTTACTCATCCTGTAAATAACATCATTGCAATATGTTTACAATTTAGATAAATTGGAAAATTACTTAGCAATGTATTAATTCATAAATTGTATCTAAGAAAAAACAATTAAAACCTGAAAGGGGTTTTATTTCTAGATACAACTTGGAGAAGACAGTGCTTCTGTTGCAGCAACTAGCAAATGCTCAATATATTACACACACTCACAGGAACCTCCATATTTAAATATATCAAAGTGTTTTGGAAGCAGAAAAGTTCCAGACAGGAGAGAAGTTTTTTCTTGTGAGTCAAAGGATGGCCAGCAGATTTCTTCCTGAAGGCATTTGCAGATTCTGGTTTTTGGCTAAGAATCAGTTTTAACTTTGGCAAGTGCCTCTTCTGGAAAAAATATAAATCAGCAAAGCATTTGGTCATTATGCAGGGCTGGAGTGACAATCTGGATACTCGAAGGGCCCACGAGCATGGCTATTTTTTTCTAGTGAATATGTGTTAAATTATGAGGTATTATGGAGTTCTGGGGAACTTGGGGGAAAGCTTCTAGAAGACACAGTAGAATCTCCCTTAGTCTCAGGGAATTTAGAAGAGCAAGGTTTGCCAGGAGTGAGGGCTTGTGTCAAGTACACATCAGGTTTCCCGTTTAAAACTGTATTCAGTTAAGTTTATCAGAAGCATAACCAGAGGCAGACGATCTTGTGAAAATGATTTGTTTGGGGGATAGGTTGCTCTCATGAGAAGGGAAATGAGAGAAACACCACGGAAGACAGGGGGAATGTTCCCCTCCACTCCTGCAAGTATAGAAAGCAACTAATAGTAATTGATATGAGAGTGCAAACAACAGATTCCTCAACTCAAGGTGGGACAGCTCTGTGGTACGACTTATGCTCCAGAGATCCTGTGGGATCAAGCCAAAGCAGATTCCAGTCATGAACATATCTAACCCTGCAGGAGTGAGGGGTGCATTCTCCATGTCTTCTATTCCTATGGTAGTTCTCTGGGGATAGAGGAAGCTTTGAGCCTTTAGCAAACTCTCAGCAGCTGGGGGTTGGATGCACTAGTCTTATAGAGGGGATCTTCAGAGAACATAATACCATCCACTAGAAACAGTTAACAGCTTTTCTATGTGTTCTCTTCTTTAGTGACAATAAGAAGATATTTATATATAAAAGCAATATTTTCCTTCTTCTAAGCCATGGGTGACCTTGAAAAAGCTCTCATATTTTCCATGCACTTTCTAAATCAAAAGCTGTAAGGAGATTCAAGTGATGATTATAAAATTAATAGCCCCCCAGGTGGAGGAAGGGTTGATATTACTGCCTAACTACACGTGAAAGTTCTCAGCTCGATTTCACGCTGCTGATAAAGACCTACCTGAAACTGGGTAATTTACAAAAGAAATTTAATTCAACTCACAGTTCCACCTGGCTGGGGAGGCCTCACAACCATGGAGGAAGGCAAAAGGCACATCTTTACATTGCAGTAGGCAAGAGAGAGAATGTACCACAAGGGGAAATACCAGATGCTTATAAAACCATCAGATCTCATAAGAACTCACTCACTATCACGAGAATGATATGGGGGAAACCACCCCCATGATTCAATTATCTCCACCTGGCCCCACACTTGATACATGGGGATGACTACAATTCAAGGTGAGATTTGGGTGGGGACACAGAGCCAAATAATATCATTCCACCCTGACCCCTCCCAAAATCTCATGTCTTCACAATTCAAAACCATTCATGTCTTCTCAACAGTCTCCCAAAGTCTCAACTCATTCCAGCATTAACCCAAAAGTCCACACTCCAAAGTCTCATCTGAGATAAGGCAAGTCCTTTCTGCCTATGAGCCTGTAATATCAAAAGCAAGCTAGTTACTTCCCAGATACAAGGGGGGGAAACACAGCCATTCCAAATGGGAGAAACTGGCCAAAACAAAGGGGCTACAGGGCCCACGTAAGTCCAAACTTCAGTGGGGCAGTCAAATTTTAAAGCTCCAAAATGATCTCCTTTGACTTTATGTCTCACAACCAGGTCATGCTGATGCAAGAGGTAGGTTCCCATGGTCTTGGGCAACTCTGCCCCTGTGGCTTTGCAGGGTATAGCCTCCCTCCCAGTTGCTTTCACAGGCTGGCGTGGAGTGTCTGTGGCTCTTTCAGGCACATGGTGCAAGCTGCAGGTGGGTCTACCTTTCTGGCATCTGGAGAATGGCGGCCCTCTTCTCATAGCTCTACTAAGCAATATTCTAGTGAGGACTCTGTATGGGGACCATGACCCCACATTTTCCTTTTGCACTGCCCTAGCAGAGGTACTCCATAAAGCCCTGCCTCAGCAGCAAACTTATGCCTGGGCATCCAGGCATTTCCATACATCCTCTGAAATCTAGGTCGAGGTTCCCAAACCTCATTTCTTGACTTCTGTGCACTGGCAGGCTCAACACCACGTGGAAGAGTGGGGGCCTGCACCTTCTGGAGTCACGGCCTGAGATGTACCTTGGCCCCTTTTACTTGGCTGGAGTGGCTGGGACACAGGCTAGTGTGTCCACTACTCCCTAGACTGCACACAGCATGGAGACCCTGGGCCTGGCCCAGGAAACCATTCTCCTAGGCCTCTGGGCCTGTGATGGGAGGGACTGCCATTAAGACCTCTGACATGCCTGGCAGACGTTTTCCTCAGTGTCTTGGGGATTAACATTTGGCTCCTTGTTACTTATGAAAATTTCTGCAGCCAGCTTGAATTTCTCCTCAGAAAGTGGGAGTTTCTTTTCTATCTCATTGTCAGGCTGTAAATTTTCCGAGCTTTTATACTCAGTTTCCCTTTTAAAATGGAATGTCTTTAACAGCACCCAAGCCACCTCTTGAATGCCTTGCTGCTTAGAAATTTCTTCTGCCAGATACCCTAAATCATCTCTCTCAAGTTCAAAGTTCCACAAATCTCTAGGGCAGGGGCAAAATGCCGCCAGTTTCTTTGCTAAAACATAACAAGAGTCACCTTTGCTCCAGTTCCCAACAAGTTTCTCATCTCCATCTGAGACCACTTCAGCCTGAACCTTACCACTTGTATCACGATCAGCATTTTTGTTAAAACCATTCAACAAGTCTCTAGGAAGTTCGAAAATTTCTGACATTTTTCTATCTTCTTCTGAGCACTCCAAACTGTTCCAACCTCTTCCTGTTACCCAGTTTCAAAATTGCTTTCACATTTTTGGGTATCTTTTCAGCAACACCCTACTCTGCTGGTACCAATTTACTGTATTAGTTCATTTTCATGAGATTGATAAAGACATACCTGAGACTAAGTAATTTACAAAAGAAAGAGGTTTAATTCGACTCACAGTTCCACGTGGCTGGGGAGGCCTCACAATCATCATGGAAGGCAAAATGCAAGTCTTACATTGTAGCAGGAAAGAGAGAGAATGTAATAGCAGGGGAAATGCCAGATGCTTGTAAAGCCATCAGATCTCATGAGAACTCACTCACTGTCACGAGAACAGTAAGGGGGAAACCACGCCCATGATTCAATTATCTCCACCTGGCCCTGCCCTTGACACATGAATATTATTACAATTCAAGATGAGTTTTCAGTGGGGACACAGAGCCAAACTATATCAGGCAGAAAAAGTTAAGTTTATACATAAACTATAAACTAATCACAAACACACCATGTTTTCAGCACATCACCTGGTATTAACACTAATAATATGAGAAAGCTGACCAGATGGACGTATTTCTGTGAGCGACTGTGAGGAAAATGTTCTTGTTGTTTTGCTGCTCTTGGTTTTCAATAATATTGTGTTTGCTGGCAGAAATTGACTGTTGATTTGATTGCGGTAATATGGTTTCACACACATTTAAAATTGTCGTACCCCCTTTTTTATTCAATAATTTCATTATGAATTACTTATTAAGTTTTGGGTACATATGCAGTATTATTCTAAGTATTCAACAACTTCCCCCATGCCTAACTTTTCATACCAATATTTTGGTGGCACAGTCTCAAAGAATTGGATTTAAATAATAATTTATGAATTTAAAGAGATGAAAAACATATTTGAATTTTCACAAGGCAGAAACATACAGCTGTTCATTTTAGCACAGGAGGATCGGTAGTCTTCAAACTGATCCTGAGGAATAAGAAGCTGAGCAAGTTCAGGTCTTAGAGCAATTACATTTCTTTAGTTTTTCTTTTGTTCTCACAGAAGCTGACCTGAAAACAACAGCAGGATTTTATGTGATTCTTTTGCTTTTACACATCCCATCTTGCTTTAGCTAACTGAAGTTCAATAAAAATAATTTTGCTTGAATTCCAATTATTTATTTAATGTCACAGAGCCTCTCAATTATATTTTTACTTAATAACTGTTTAGCCCAATGTATTTTACATAATGATTCAAAGGATTTGTTACCAGAATTTACCATATATGGAGTTTGGGCTCTTCATTTTTATATTGTTTCATTTAGTATAAAATGAGAAATTTGCATTAGAGACAACAGTTAAATTAATCTTTTGTGGAAAAGATTATATTTCAATTTTTTATTTATCAAGAACAGATTTAAAGCTTCCATTCTCATCAAAATTATCTAGAACTACAACAAGCATGGATCACTGATCAGGTGTTCTAAGTGATATTTCTCATCTAAAGTTTGCAGTCCCAGCTATGAGACTTAAGGCAAGTCCCTTTAGTGGTTGGACCATCAATATTCTCTATGGAAAGGACTGTTGGATGAGGTCAAAAGCTCTATCTAGTTTTAACACTTATTCTGCAATGTTCTTTGCATAATAGAAATTGGCATGTGTTCAGTTACACATAACAGCAAATTCAATGAATTTTTCTTAATGAATACATCAATATATAAAACCAGAAGTTTTATATATTATGTAAGTGGAAGAGGTAGTGCACTTACAGGGTGACTCAGTGTGTCAATCATATGATCAATAATTTGGTTTCTTCTGTGTCTCTTCTTGGCCCAGACTTTCTGGCAAACCCCTGCAGAGGTGTCCAAGGGAGAAAATACAGTCATGGGTTCTTAGTTTCTGTTTCTGGTTGGTCCTTCCTCATTCCTCTTTTACCCTCATCACTAGAGACAGAAACTGAAAATTGTGGCTTCAGGCTGTTTAAAGCCTAAAGCAAAACAGAACAACAACAACAAAATAAGGCAGGTTGGACAAGGTTGGAAGTATTTCTAATTGAAGTCTAGGAAGAGATAGCTTGACCTCTGCTAGCTCTTTTAGGATAGCAAAAGTCTGTCTTTCCAAAGCCACTATAATTTTTTGCTATAGTTATTCTTGGCCTAAACTGGATATATATTCGTAACAGCATTAAAAAAAAAAAAAAAAAAAAAAAAAAAAAAAAAAAACCACAAAAACTTGTTGACTTCAGAAGCAAGGGACCTACCAAGGACTACTAAGACTATTTTTTAAAAAACACACAAGAACGGATTAGAAAATGTCTCACTAACTAAATATGAGATAATTTAAACATAAAAGAGAATACTGAGGCTTCCTATTCTGGAAAAATACAGCTTCACTTTTCCCTGCTCATCTCTTCTAAATACAACTAAATATTCTAGAAATAATTCAACTTACAATGAAAAAAGAATTTTGAAAGCTGGAAAGAAGAAGGTGGACTGACTA
Source organism: Mandrillus leucophaeus (assembly GCF_000951045.1). Classification (NCBI taxonomy): domain Eukaryota; kingdom Metazoa; phylum Chordata; class Mammalia; order Primates; family Cercopithecidae; genus Mandrillus; species Mandrillus leucophaeus. Next base: position 772,843 of record NW_012107775.1, on the reverse strand, counting down.
AAACTCTACCTCAGGACTTGAGAACACCACCATGATCAACTTCCTGGGTTTCCTTTTTATTTCCCATATGGAGTTCTAGAACTGCCAGAAGGCATAGAGAGAGAGAGAGAGAGAGAGAGAGAAAAAGTTTACTATCTCTCAGGGGGGGAAAAAAATAAAAGGACCAGAGAAAAGCCCAACTAAGACCTAGTAGAAAGTCCAACCTTAGCACCACATTCAGGGTCACCACCTGATTTGATGATCTACCTGCAGAAACAGCTTCAAAGTCTCAGTGGTGAGTTCAGATCTCCTGTCTTAACCCCCACTCCACAACTCGGGCATTGGCAGGTGGGCTGATCCACCCACAGTCATTAGCAATGGAACCCAGCTTTTCCCTGCTGTCTACTCAGTGGCATAAGACTCAGGGTTAGCAGCTCCTTAACCCCCACCACCATCCCCACATCACAGGGTGGTCCAGAGACACAGACAACAGGCATACCAAGAATGGAGGAGGTAAAACCTCGTATTATGATGATAAAATTGCTTTTTGCTTCATGTATATTGAGGCTTTGTTTTTATTCACTTATATTGTTATAACTTTCTGATAAAAAATCTCTTATCATTTTGAAATGTCCCTCTCTATTTTTAATAATATTCTCAGTCTAGAAGTATACATTATCTGATGCTAATATAGCCAAATTTGTCTTTTTTTTTTTTTAACTCATTTGCTTTTACATAGTATGTATCTTTATATTTAAAATGCATCTTTTCTAGACAACACATTACTGGATATTGTCTTCTTTTGCTTTTTTCCTCCAACTTGATTAAGAGATAGTGGATGATATGGTTTGGGTCTGTGTTGCCACCCAAATCTCATGTCAAATTGTAATCCTCAACATTGGAGGTGGGGCCTGGTGGGAGGTAATTGGATCATGAGAAGTCCTTCATGAATGGTTTAGTGCCATCTCCTGGTGTTGTTTTCGTTATAGTGAGTTCTCACGAGATCTGGTTGTTTAAAAGTGTTTAGCATCTCCCCCTTCTCCTTCTCTTGCTCCTGTTCTGGCAAAGTAAGATGACTGTAATTCCCCTTTGACTTCTGCCATGACTGGAAGCTTTCTGAGGCCTCCCCAGAAGCAGAAACCACTATACTTCCTATACAGCCTGCAGAATCATGAGGCAATTCAACTTCTTTCTGATAAATTATCCAGTCTCAGGTATTTCTATATAGCAGTATGAGAACAAACTAATACAGTGGATAAACAAAAATTGTATATATTTACGGTGCACAACATGACATATATATATATAGAAGTTTTGAAATTATTAAAATAAGCTAATAAACATATCTATCACCTTACATAGTTATCTTTTTTTATGGTGAGAATATTTAAGATCTACCTTCTTACCAATTGACATGTATGCAACATATTATTATTAACTATATTCTGGATCTTTTCTTCTTATACACTTTGAAAATCTCTGCCTTTAATTAAAATGTTTAGACCATTAATACACAATGTAATCATTTGTCTTGTGGGAATTGCGTCTATCTTCTTAGATTTTATATTTGTTCCCTTCCAGTTTTTTCCCTCTGCTCCTCTTTTCTTAACTTCTTTTTGGGTATTTGAAATATTTTTATTACTTTATTTTAACCTATCTCTTCTTGTCTTTTGGCTATAAGTCTTTATATTATTTCTTTATTGTTTTTCCCTAGGAACTAAAATATGTATTCCCAAACTTTCAAATTCCACAATCAGGTAGTATTGTACCACTTTACAAATATATATATATGTAAAATAAAACTATAAAGGTTATTTTAGTTACCTGCTGCAATGTTTCATATTATATTATCATGTATCTTATATATATATCATATATCTTACATTAACATACATTAAACATTCAAAAAGACAATATTATACTTTTTGCTTTTAAAGAACTTGAGATGAAAAAGCAATATTTTATAAATACTCAGATATTTACCATATCTGATGTTCTTCTTTTTTTTTTTTTTTTGAGACTGAGTCTCACTCGGTTGCCCAGGCTGGAGTGCAGTGGTGCCATCTCGGCTCACTGTAAGCTCCACCTCCTGGGGTCACGCCATTCTCCTGCCTCAGCCTCCTGAGTAGCTGGAACTACAGGCACCTGCCACCATGTCCAGCTGATTTTTTGTGTTTTTAGTAGAGATGGGGTTTCACCATGTTAGCCACAATGGTCTCAATCTCCTGACCTCGTGATCCACCCACCTCGGCCTCCCAAAGTGCTGGGATTACAGGCGTGAGCCACCATACCCGCCCTGTTCTTTTTTCTGTAGATAATTTTTTTATTTTTTATTTTTAGGCCAAAAAAAAAGGAAAACAAAAGATTATTTGGCATGTTTAGCGACATGGAAAAATTATATGGAGAGATATTTTACGGGGCTGATGGACAGATGATAACAGCCTAAGCCAGATATTTAAACTAAAACTGAATGACAGGTTATCGATCATTAAAGCCAGAACAAATCTCACTTTAATTGTACAATAAAGTGATATAGCACCAAATAATATTTACATCGTTTTATTTGTCCTCTATGGCCATGGTAACAAATTCCCACAAATTTGATGGCTTAAAATATCACACATTTTATTCTCTAACTTCTCTGGAAGTCAGAAGTCCAGATCAGTTTCTTTTTCTTTTTCTTTTTTTTTTTTTTTTTTTTAATCTTTTTTAACTTTTATTTTAGGTATGGGGATACACATGTAGGTTTGTTACATAGGTAAACTCACGCCATAGGGATTTGTTGTACAGATTATTTTGTCACACAAGCACTGTGCTAAGTCTAATATCCAACAGTTATTTTTTCTCATCCTCTCTCTCCTTCCACCCTCTACTCTTAAGCAGGCTCTGGTGTCTGTTGTTCCCTTCTTTGTGTCCATGACGTTTTCCCATTTAGCTTCTACTTATAAGCGAGAACATCTGGTATTTGGTTTTCTGTTCCTGCATTAGTTTGCTAAGGATAACAACCTCCAGTTCCATTCATGTTCCTGCAAAAGACATGATTTGATTCTTTTTCATGACAGCATCATATTCCATGATGTATATGTACCACATTTTCTTTATTCAATCCGTCATTGAGGGGCATTTAGGTTGATTCTGTGTCTTCCTCTTGTTAGTAGTGCTGCAGTGAACATTGATGTGCATGTGTCTTTAAGGCGGAACAATTTATATTCCTTTGGGTATATACCCAGTAATGGGATTGCTGGGTCAAACAATAGTTCTGCTTTTAGCTCTTTAAGGAATCACCACACTCTACAATGTTTGAACTAATTTACATTCTCACCAGCAGTGTATAAGCATTTTCTTTGCTCTGCAACCCGGATAGCATCTGTTATTTTTTGACTTTTTGATAGTAGATATTCTGACAAGTGTGAGATGGTGTCTCATTGTGATTTTGATTTGCATTTCTCTCATAACCAGTGAAATTGAGCTCTTTTTAATATACTGGTTGGCCACATGTATATCTTCTATTGAGAAGTGTCTGTTCATGTCCTTTGTCCAGTTTTTAATGGGGTTGTTGTTTTTTCTTGAAATTTTAAATTCCTAATAGATGCCAGGTATTAGACCTTTGTCAGATGTGTGGTTTGCAAATATTTTCTCCCATTCTGTAGGTTATCTGTTTACTTTGTTGATAGTTTATTTTGCTGTGCAGAAACTCTTCAGTTTAATTATACTCTATTTGTCAATTTTTGCTTTTTTGTGTGTGATTTATTTCGGCATCTTCATCATGAAATCTTTGCCTGTGCCTATGTCCAGAATGGTATTGCCTAGGTTGTCTTCCAGGGTTTTTATAATTTTGTCTTTTACATTTAAGTCTTTAATCCAACTTGAGTTTATTTTTATATATGGTGTAATGAAGGCATCCAGTTTCAATCTTCTATATATGACTAGCCAGTTATCCCAGCACCATTTATTGAATAGGGAATCATCTCCTCATTGCTTGTTTTTGTCAGCTTTGTCAAAGATAAGATGGCTTCAGATGTGTGGCCTTATTTCTGGGTGCTCTATTCTGTTTTATTGTCTATATGTCTGTTTTCATACCAGTACCATGCTGTTTTGGTTATTGTGGACTTGCAGTATAGTTTGAAGTCAGGCAATTGGAAGACTCTGGGTTTGTTCTTTTTCTTTAGGATTCTGTTGGCTATTTGAGCTCTTTTTTTGCTTCCACATGAATTTTTAAATAGTTTTCTCATTCTGTGAAGAATGTAATTGGTAGTTTGATAGGAATAGCATTGAATCTGTAAATTGAGTTGGATAATATGGCCATTCTTTCTTTCTATGAGCATGAAATGGTTTTCCATTTTTTTGTATCATCTCTAATTTGTTTGAGAAATGTTTTGTAATTCTTATTATAGAGATCTTTCACTTCCCTGATTCCTAGCTGTATTCCTAGATAGTTTATTATTTTTGTGGTTATTGTGAATGGGGTTGTGTTCCTGATGTGGCTCTCGACTTGGCTATTATTGTTGTATAGGAATGTCAGTGATTTGTTTACATTGATTTTGTATCCTGAAACTTTGCTGAAGTTGTTGATCAGCTGAAGGAGCTTTTGGATCAAGACTATGGGGTTTCCTAGATATAGAATCATGTAAGGCTAGGCAGAGTGGCTCATGCATGTAATCCCATCACCTTGGGAGGCTAAGGCAGGCAGATCACTTGAGATCAGGAGTTTGAGACCAGCCTGGCAAACATGGTGAAACCCTGTCTGCACTAAAAATACAAAAATTACCTAGGTGTGGTGGTGTGCACCTGTAATCCCAGCTACTTCGGGGGTTGAGGGAGAAGAATCATTTGAACCCAGGAGGTGGAGGTTGCAGTGAGCTGAGATTGTGCCACTGCACTTCAGCCTGGGTGACAGAGCAAGCCTCTGTCAAAAAAAAAAAAAAAAAGAAAGAAAGAAAAGAAAAGAAAAATGAATCATGTCATCTGCAAACAAGGATAGTGTGACTTACTCTATTCCTATTTGGATGCCTTTTGTTTCTTTCTCTTGCTCTGATTGCTCTGGTCAGGACCTATTCCAATACTATGTGGAACAGGAATGGTGAGAGAGGGCGTTGGCATCCTTGTCTTGTGCCAATTTATAAGGGGAATGCTTCCAGCTTTTGCTCATTCAGTACAATGTTGGCTGTATATTTGTCATAGATGACTCTTATCATTTTGAGGTATATTTCTTCAATGCCTTGTTTATTAAGATTTTTTAGCATGAAAGGATATTGAATTTTATTGAAAGGCTTTTCTGCATCTATTGAGATAATCATGTGGTTTTTATCTTTAGTTGTTTATGTGATGAATTACATTTATTGATTTGCATATGTTAAACCAACTTTGCATTCTGATACACACGACTTCACATTTCTTGGAGATGGAACCCCAGCCCCAAGGGGCAAATGATAGTCGCTCTGCCACAGCCTCTGTAGGGATCTACCCCTGTTACCTTCAGACTAACAATGGAGCAAAGACCCTAAGTGTCTTATCTGTACCTCCAACAAGCTGCAGTTGACTCAAGAAGAGGAGGCCAGTCCATTTTCTATGGGTCTCACCCACTCCCTCTGCTCATCACTAGGCAGGGAAATCCCTGGATTATGCCCACAGCACAGACCACCCAGCTTGGGCTGATTACACTGAACAATTGCTGACCTTCATCTCTTTGGAGTGGAGCCCCCAGGAGACAGGCAGAAGACCCTTAGCCATAACCACTACTAAAATCCCTTCCTCTGCTCCCTCCAGATTATGGAGGAAATGTAAACCTTGAGATCATCCCAGAGCTGTGGTGGGCCCCCTAGGAGTACTAAGCCATGCTCTACAGCCAGAATTCAGAGGGGAGAGGGGCCCACACTTTCAGAGCAATGAGAGCTGAAACTGTGAGGAAATATAGGGGAGCCACACAACTGAGCAGGAGACTACCTACTGACTGCTATGTCTAAGCATCACTTACTGGATAGATAATACCCCAAAGCTTCAAAATCAAAAATACCTCACTAATATACACCTCTATGAAACCAAAGACGAGAACCCAGCTACAAATAAAGACCCTGCACAAAGCCTCAGTTCTGTGAAAACATCCAAAAGAAAAGTCTGACTATTCAATCTATACTGCAGTTAATGGAGTACTCACACACAGAGATGAGAAAGAACGAACACAAGAACTCCAGATACTCAAATGGCTGGAGAGTCTTATGTTCTCCAAACAAATGCACTGGTTATACAACAAAGGTTCTTAACCAGGCTGAGTTGACTGAAATTGCAGAAAAATGATTCAGAATATGGATAGGAATGAAGATCCTTGAGATTCAGGAGAATGGAAAAACTCAATCTAAGAAAAGTAAGAATCACAGTAAAACAATACAAGAGCTGAAGAATGAAATAACTAGAATAAAAAAGAGCATAACGTATCTGACAGAGCTGAAAAACACATTAAAATTTTTCACAATGCAATCACAAGTATTAACAGTGGAATAGGCCAAGCTGAGAAAAGAATCTCAGAACTTGAAAACTGACTCTCTGAAATAAGACATTCAGACAAAAATGAAAAAAGAATAAAAAGGAATGAATAAAACCTCTGACAAATATGAGGTTATATAAAGAGGTCAAATCTATGAATCATTGGCATCCCTATAAGAGGCAAGGAAAAAGCAAACAAATTTGAAAACATGTTTTAGGATATCATCCATGAAAACTTCCTCAACCTTGCTAGAGAGGCCAACAGTCAAATTCAGAAAATACAAAGAATCCCTAGAAGATTCTACACAAGAAGTTCATCCTCAAGACACATAATTGTCAGATTTTCTAAGGTCAAAATAAAGAATGTTAATAGTAGCTAGAGAAAAAGGACAGGTTACCCACAAAAAGAACCCCGTGAGGCCAACAGTGGGTATCTCGGCAGAAACTCCACAAGCTGGAAGAGACTGGGGGCCTACATTCAACATTCATAAAGAAAAAAATTTTCAATCAAGAATTTCTTATCCAGCCAAACTAAGCTTTCTAAATGAATGAGAAATAAGATCCTTTTCAGATAAGCGAATGCTGAGGGAGTTTGTTACCACGGGACCTACCTTAAAAGAGATCTTGAAAGGAGTACTAAATATGCAAAGGAAAAACCATTACCAGCAAATTCAAAAACACACGTAAGTACATAAATCAGTGCTATAAAGCAACCACACAAAAAATGGCAGCATAATAACCAGCTAACAACACACAGGATCAAATCCACACATACCAATACTACGTGGAATGTAACTGGGCTAAATGTCCCATTTAAAAGGCAAAGAGTGGCAAGATCTAATGGTATGCTGTCTTCAAAACACCCATCTCACATGAGAGGACACACATAGGTTCTGATGTTATTAATTTGTCATCATTTGTTCCTAAAAATCCATATTTCTGTTTGGTATAATTTCTCTTCTGCCCAAAGAATTATTTTTAGCATTTATTTCTTCTCAAAATATAAATCCTCTGGCTAAAAGTTTTAAATTTATTTTTATCTGAAAATGTCTTTAACTGGCCTTTCTTTCTGAAATATATTTTTACTGTACATAAATTTCTGACTTACCAGTTTTTTCTTATTCCTTTCAACACTTTAAAGTTCGTGTTCCACTGTCTTCTTGCTGCCGTAATTTGCCATGAGACATAGGGGGTCATTAGGAATGTCGTGTTCTTATATATAATGTGTCCTTTTTTCTACTTGCATTTAACATTTTTTTATTTATTGGCCTTTAAAAGTTTACCATAAATGTAGGTTTTTTAAAACTATATTTTATTCTCTTTGGATTTTACTGAAATTTGTGAGTTTGAAAATTGATGTCTCAAAAAAATTGGAGAATTTTTGACCAATATTTTTTCAAATATGTTTGTTCTGCTCTCTTTCTCCTTTCCGTTTCTGGTACATAAATTACACATATGTTAAACCATTAATGTTGCCTTCAGTAGTCTGCAGCTCCATTTATTCATTTTCAATATTTTCTACTTTATCTTTTTTGCAGATTGGGCAATTTTCATGGGTTATCTTTTCTTGTCTACATTCTACTGTTAACTCCAGTGAAGATTTTATTAAATATATTTTATTTTTTCATTTTAAAACTTACATTTCACACATTTTCATGTTTTATGTTTCTTTGCTGAGATTTCTTATGTTTTTATTCATTTTGAGTACATTTATCTTTATTTCACTGAGCACTGCTTTTGATTCATTGACTACCAATTCCAGCATTTAGATTCTTTTGTGCTTGCACTCCTCTGTCTTTTCTATTGAGAATGGGTCACATACATTTCCCTTACTCTTTGTATGTTGAGTAATTTTTTGTGTTGTTCTAGGATATTATGAATGTTCTGCTGTGGAGAATCCAAACTCTGTTATATTCTATTAAACAATGTCGATTTCTTTTAGATTGTTGTTTTTGTGGGCAATTGATTTGTTTTCATCCCAGCTTCAAGCTGTGTCTCCCGAGTCACAATTAAGTTCTCAGTTCTGATCATTTAGTCTTTAAAGGACGCTTTGAGTCTGCCTTGCACATGCATCATTCAGTCGACATTCAGGTATTTGGACATATTTTGTACACATAATTTAGGGATCCTCTTCTTTGGTTCTTCCTCCTGGAATAACATATCATTCTCCAACATTTGTGATTGCTTTTTGATATTTCTTCTTATTTTTCAGGTGAGAGAGACAGCATGATGTTCATTAATGCTTCAGCAACTTTTTGAACTACTAAGTGCCTCCTATTCTTCAAGTAAAACCTATAGAAACTGGAAAATCACTTTGTGCCACTCCCTTTATTTAAGTGTCACTTTTCTACAATATTTACTTTCTTTTTACACTTTCCAGAACTTCCTAGTGTTTTAAGAATATTTTTATGGACTTTGAACATCTGGTTTATTTTGAACATGTAAAGAGCTTGAAAGTTATTTTTTAATCCTGTCAATAAGAAAAGCCTGGAAAAACTAAAAATCAACAAATTTTCCTAGACCCAGCAGAGAAGTAAAGATGCAGTAAGTATCCTAAATCTGGAGACACGGGCATGTTTAAAGACACACAGGAAGCAAAATTACTTATGAAGAGGAGAAGCTGCTAGAGTCATAAACCGGTGGGAATACTTAAATTATTATTTTGATGAATATTTGGTGGCAACTGTAGACTAGCAGGGGAGTGAAGAACTCTTAAGAACTTCAGTCTTGTGGGATTATCTTTATACTATCTTAGGCTTTCCATCCAGAACCCCACTATGGTCTCCTAGTGAAAACTTGAGAAAGATCCCCTTAGGAAATAATCTTCTAAAATGCCTCCATCTGTCCAATCCCTTCTATCCTTTGTTCCCACCCAGGTAAAAATTATAACAACAGGAGATGGGACTTCAAGGAAATAGATTGGGAAGGTATTCGCCAGGTAGAGAAGTAGAAGGAAAGGGAAAAATAAGCTATACCATGTGAGGATAAACAAAAATATTTGTGAAGGCCACAGCCGTGGAACACAACAGAAGACAAAAAAGCTGAGATTAATCAGAAAATTATAGAACAATCCCCCTCAGCCACATCCTACCACCAAATTCCCACAAGTCCCTACTATAATGAGGGTGGAATGCAGCCAAAAGATCTGCCAGTCAGACTCCCTCCAAGGGGCAGTAACTTGAGAATTTCACCAAGACAAAAGAGGATGTAAAAATAAGAATACTAGATGAATTTTAAACCCCTAACAACTATAGCTACAACAAGCATTAAACATAGCCCAACTCCTAGCATGATTAAAATAAATCATCACAGTAAAGTCTTATTTACTTTAGTTCACATTAGTCAATACAGGATGTCTGACTATCTGCCAAAAATGACAATATGTACAAAAAGGTAAGGAAAAATATCTAAAAAGACAGAAAATATCAGAACTAGACTTAGGTACGATATATATGTAAAAATCTTCAGGCAGATAATTTAAAATGGCTATGATTATGCTAAGGAATCTAATAGAAAAATTGGAAAACATGTAAGAGCAAATAAATAAAGCAACCAGAGGGACGTACACTCTAAGAAAGAATCAAAAAGAAATGCTAGGAAGAAAGTCCTGACAGTAACAGAAATAAAGAGTGCCTTTGGTGTGCTCATTAGAAGACTCAAAAAATAAATAGCAAACTTGAAGATAGGTCAATAGAAACTTCTTACACTAAAATACAAAAAGAAAAAAAAAAAGCACTAGAGAAAAAACAGTACAGAACATGCAATAACTGGGAGACAGTTTCAAAATGTATAAAATACATATAATTTGAATACCAAAGAAGAAGAAAGAGAAAATGAAACAGAAGAAATATCTAAAGAATTTGTGTCTAAGAACTTTTCAAAATAAACCATAAAAAGCAAACTAAATATCTAGGAACACTGAGAACACCAAACTGAAATAAATCAAAACAAACAAACAAAAAACCCCAGCACCACCATCAACTGAAAACCTACCTAGGTATATCATATTCAAACTCTGGAAAACTGAAGAGAAAAAAATGAAGAAAGCTAAAGAAAAAAAAAAATTCTTACCTTAAGAGTAACAAGCACGCAAATTGCAGTGGGCTTCTTATCAAAAACCTCATGCAAGGAAATAGAAAGTGATGGAAAATGTTTAAACCTAGAATCTTATATCCAGTGAAATTATCCTTCAAAACTGAAGAGAAAAAGGCTGCCTCAGAAACCCAAAATAAGAAATTTATTATCAGTAGACCTGTCCTAAAAGAAATGTCAAAAGAAATTCTTCACGCAAATATAAAATAATATAGATCAGACACTGAGATCTTAGTTTAAAAAGGCAAAGTGCTGACAAATAAATAAATAAATAAATATAATGCATGATTTCTATTTTAATTTATATAAAAATAATGGTATATTTAAAGCAATAAAAACAGTGTATGGAGTAATTACAGCATAAGGATTAGTGAAATGAAGACCGTAACATCACAAGTGATAGGAGAAAAGGATTGAAAATATTGACCTTGTCATAAAGTACCTGCACTACAGGTGGAGTAGTATAGCGATATCTTAATAGGATTTAGACCATTTTTAAAGGTGTATTTTGTAAACTCTAGGGCAACCACTAAATATTTTTTAAAAGAAGTATGATGAATGGGTCAATTCTCTAAGAAGACATAAAAATCCTTAACAAAACATGAAAATGCATGAGGCAAAAATTAGTAGAACCAAAAGAAGGAATAAAAAAATTCACTATGATAATAGAAGACTTCAACACCCCTCTTTCAATAATTGATAGATCAAGTAAGCAAAAAATCTGTATTAGGTTGTTGAAAAAGTAATTGCGGTTTCTGCAGTAAAAAATAACTGCAAATTGATTAATTTGATGACCTGAGCATCACTATCAATCACCTTGACCTAACTGACGTTTATAGGATCCTCCATCTCAAAACAGCAAAATGCACATTCTTTTCAAGCTCACATGGAACATTCATCTTGATGGAATACATTCTGTGGCATAAAACACACCTTAACAAAATTAAAATAATCAAATTCATTCAAAGTGTATTCTCACACTGCAATGGAATTAAATTAGAAAAAATAGCAAAAATAGACAGAAATCCTCCAAATATTTGAAAATTAAACAACAGATTTGTGAATGAACTATGGACAAAAGAAGAATTCTGAAAAGAAATTTAATACTATATTGAACTAAATAAAACTGAAAATACAATTTTTATATATTTGTTGTCTGTCAGAGGTCCAGTCTAGTAAAAGTTCACTTATCTATTACATTTTGTAACTGCTTCTTAGAAATATTATGTAACCTGTTGGGTGAGTTTTTATACGAACAGTTATTTCCTGACATTTATCAGGTTAAGTTTACTTTCTTTATTCTCTTTTATTTTTATTTTTTAATTTTTCCTAGAGACAAGGTCTTCCTTTGTTGACCAGGTGGGAGTGCAGGGGTATTGTCACAGCTCATTGCTGCCTTGAACTCCTGGCCTCAAGCGATCCTCCTGCCTCTGCCTTCCAAAGCACTGGGATTGCGGGCATGGACTACCATGTCTGGCCTTCTAAATTTCAATTAATCACTTTGTTTTTCCTCTTCTTTTATTTTCCATTTCTAACTTTCCTGAATTCACCTAATTTTCATTATTTCTTCCCATTTTCTATTTTTAGTGGTGCTTCCAATAGTACAATTATTTGTATGTATTTATCATATTGAATGTAATTCTAAAAATAAAAATTAACATTACAGGTCCATAACTGCTTATGTAGATCCCTTGGTGCCAGATATCTTTCCAATTCAGCATTTTTTCATATTTTAAAAAGATAATGCAGGTTGGGCACAGTGGCATGCACCTCCCAGCTACTCAGAAGGCTGAGGCAAGAGGATTGCTGGAGCCTTGAAGTTTGAAACCAGCCTGGGCAACATAGCAAGACCCATTTCATTTAAGAAAAAGGTAAATCTGCAAAAGCACATATTATATAAAATAACGCCAGGAGCAGAATCTGGAACACATTAATATGCCTATTCTGAATCATGTTGATACTAAGTAGGAGAAATAAAGACTTTGCATATCCACAAATATTTGTTCAGATCACATTTTGCTGCCAAATTAATTTTACTTTAATATGAGGGAAAATATTTTGAAAAATCACTTTTGTAGGTTTTCTTTCAGACTTCAGAATATCAAATTAAAGGTTGTAGACCTGAATCTTTAATTTGATCTATGCATAGCTATACAATAAAAGATGCATGCCTATATATATACATATTTGATTTCGGTTTCCCACATCCAAATTCTGTGCTACCCTTTACTAATATTTTGCCTCAGTTTTGAATTTAAATTCCCCAAGGTAGTAACCATTAATTTACAATAACAATTTGTTTAGCTTTAGCAATATAGTGCCTATATTTTTGCTTATCATTATTATTTACATCCTACTCTCTTCTTGGGCAATCTTATTTTTGTGCTGAGGACAACATTTTAATGTTTTTTAAGTTAGTCTATGATTGGTAAGCACTTTCAGTTTTTGTAAATTTGAACATTTTTTTAAATTTCACCATCATGCTTAAATGACAGTTTAGTCATGCATTGAATTCTAGGTTTACACTTACTTTCTCTAAATGCTTTAAAAACAATATTTTGTTAGGTTTTTATTATTGCTAAATAGATGTATTGATTCATGATCTTTCTTTGATATAAAAGTTTGGGTTTGTTTACCTCTGATAATTCTTAATATCTTCTCCCATCTTTTGAGCTCATTTGTCTGTGTTTGTAAGTTGAAAGACTATACTTTTTATCTCTAAATGTTTTCTTCTTTTTTTAGTGCTGCTTAGGATATGCTTATGCCCTCCTATTATTGCTTTTGATTACCTTTCTTTATCTACAGATTATACATAGTGTATTTCAGTGTCTTTCAGACTGTGCTTATAATTCAAGTGCTAGGAATACTAGTTCTTGTTTTGAAAGGGTTTATCATCTTTCTTGCTTATCTCTGGGTATTCTTTGGGAGCCACGTAAGTTATCGTATTTGGTGCATTGGTTTGACCTGTGCTTCCCTACTCTTATCCCTGTGTTGACTCTGCTATGCTGAACCAGAGTTTGCTAGTATTGTCTCCATGATCAATGATATCCAGCATCAGCACCTTCTGCCATGACAACTACCATCACTGCAGGTACAGAGGCTCCGACAACTCCATTTAATAATGCCAAATCTCAAATCAGTTATACACTGTCTTCTTTGGCAATACATTTTTTTTTTCAAATTTACGTTATCATGGATGCTATAACTAAGTGGATATAAAAATGCTTTCTCCTTCCTGATATGTTGCCTATTATATGAAAACCATAATGAGGTGTTTGGGGCCTCATGATGTTTTAACAGTTAATAAATTATATTTTCAATTTCACAAAGAGACTTTTTTTGTGTGTCCAGGAAACACACATGAAACTTATTAAAATTCCCTAGTCCATGAAGCTTTCATATAACATCTACTATGCACAATCCAGAACTTTCCTTTGAAATTTCAACTCTACTGAACTTGGTTCTTCGTACCTCATTTTCAGGGCCTATGGAAAACTCATTGTAATTGGACATTTGTGTCCTTCTTCCTCCAACTCCACACATGCACAAAATCCAGGTCAAAAGATATGCTTGTTTTTTTCAGAACAACTTTATTGAAATGTTTATGTCAGTAAGCCAGAAAGCTCTACTAACTTCACGTATATATTGGAATACAAATAAGAGTTTCTATAGGTCAGAACTATTCAAATATATCTTTGAGATCTCTCTTCATAAAGCAAAGGACATTTTCTCCTAGATTTGTCTAATATTTAGTAGTGAAGGTAGATGGAGGAATAGATCACTGTAAAACTACTTGTTAAGTGTTATCTTGGATATAAATCCATTCAGATGTGCTCAGAATACAAAGAACTTACTCCTTTGTAGGATATGTCAATGGTGTTTAATGTTATATTTGCATTTGGTTTGTTTTGATTGACTTATTAAGCACACTATTCGATAAAAACTCAATAACTTATTTGTGAAAATGTTTTACATCTGCTGTTCTATGTACCCATAGTGATTTCCAGGGAAAAAAATGTAAAATAGAAAGTTATAACTGAAATTTCTGACAAGATTTCAGAACTGCTATGCCAGTTCAACTTTTAATTTAGTTTCATACACATTGTTTTCCTTTTGTTAGGGATAGTAATGAAATTTATAAAGCAAATGAATAATATAACTTTCTAATAATAGAGCTACATAACACATTGTCGTTTAATACACACAGTTATCATAACCAAAAGCAAAAATTAACATGTCAAATGTTTTTTTCTATGGAAAGAAAATGTCCTGTGAATCACAGGGGTGTGAAAAAGGCCATGTTGTGAGTCTGGATATTCAAAGTAAAATATTGAGACAAGAGAAAATCTAATAGCAAATATTTATTATTTTATTTATTTATTCAAGAAACATTAAGTATCTTTTGCTGGTTATCTCCTGTTCTAGATGCTGGTGAAGCAGCAGAGAGTAAACTAGGTAAGAGTCCATGTTTTTCTAGCACTAATATTCTAGCGTGGAGAAAAGTAAAGAATCAAAGTTAACTAGTAGAATACGCGTATTATCCTAAGTGTGGAGAAAGATTAAGTAAGGAAACAGGACAGAGCAGAGTGTCATAGATGGCTGTGATTTTACATTAGTTGGTCAGGATAATTCTTCATTGAATAGCTTATATTTTAGTAAATACCCAATGGAGGTGAGGGGAGAAAGCCACAGTTCTATCAGGAGGATGGATGTTTTAAGTGGAAGGAATGGTAAGTGCAACGACAGTACTCTTTCTCTGATTTAAACAGCTTTACTGAAGTATAATTGACATATAAATAATCGTACATATTAAAGAATTGCAAATATTTAACATATACAGTATGACGATTTGGGGCCTATAGGAACCCGTGTTTATCCACAATACCATAACCAGAATCAAGGTAATAGATATAGCCAGTACTTTCCAGTTTCCTGGGTCTCTTAGTCATCATTTCTGTTTATTTTGTGGTAAGAACACTTAACATGAGATGTAAACTCTTAAAAAAAATTTTTTGAAGAGCACAATACTGTATTATTGCCTGTAGGCCCTATGTTGTACAGCAGATCTCTAGAATTTATTCACCTAGCATAACAGAAACTTTATGCCCACTGAACAACTTCCCAGTTCCCCTACCTCAGACCCTGGTAACAGCTATCGCATTATCTGCTTCTATGAGTTTGACTGTTTAAGATACCTCATATAAACAGAATCATGCAGTGATTGTCCTCAGAATGGCTTACTTTACCTGGTGTAGTGTCCTCCAGCTTGGTGCGTGTTGTTGTATATGGCAGTTTTTCCTTCATTTAAATGACTGAATAATATTCTCTCTCTCTCTCTCTCTCTCTCCCTCTCTCTGTGTGTGTATGTGCATATGTGTGTGTGTTTGTGTGTGTCTGTGTCTGTGTGTGTGTGTGTATCATGTTTTCTTTATCCAGTCATTTATTGATGGACATTTGGACTGTTTTATATCTTGGCTCTTGTGAATAATGTTGCAATAAGCATGAGAGTGCAGATGTCTCCTTAAAATAAAAGGCATGAACTTGTGCGTAGAGTTTTTTGAATAACAGGGAGAATACTGTGGCTATGGAGAGTGAGTGAAGGGGAAGATAATACTATTCAATAAGTGTAAAATCAGAGAAGATTTTTTAGTGTCATGGAGTCCTTACTATTATGCATATATTACCTCAGTATAAATGCTTTTGACTAAAAAAAATAAAAATGCAGGTTCCATCTCACTTTGGAAGCTAGCTCCATCTTAATATATAAGTGTAATTTCTTCTTGCTTCCCTCACAGCACTCTATGCTCTAGTATTATTCAATTATTACTATTCTTCATATTGTGCACCTTCTTACTACACTAATATTTTCACAAAGAAATTTCATTGTTTATAAGATTTTTCTGATCTTTCTCACTTTAATCCATATACTATTCTTCTTTAAGAGCTTAAATATACACATAGTCTTCTCTAGATTTTCCTTTGTCCCTAGAATTGATTAGGCACGTCTCAATGTGCTACCATAATGCACTGTACCTAACCCTTTCATCACTTCAATCATGCCATATATTAAGTGCTGGTTTATTTACCTATTTATTAGTTTATTGAGTGTAAGGGCTTTGTCTTATTTATAGTTATTTCCCTGTATCCAGTGCAAGCCTTTGCACAAGTATTTGTGAATAAGCAAAAATTCATTTGACCCTAAAATGATAACTGCTATGATGATTTTAACAACAAAAATCACAATAAACTTGCTTTATAATGAAGTTTTCTACTCCAAAAGTGGGAACAGTATCATAACAAAAATTACTTTGCATTTGCTTCACTATAATTAGAAAAAGAAAATATGCACAAAGGAGAACTCTAACAATCTTCAGACATACAAGGAAAGCAAATTGTTCTTAGTATGAATAATTTCACTCTTCAATACATTTATCTCAAAGTAAAATATTCCACTTGAAAAAGAATAGGCAGTTGATTAGCTACTAATATGATAGCAACATTTCTTATGTGTTCAAAGTATGTCTTGTGTTTTACTGAATACTTACACTTTCTAATTGCCAACACTATATTTTGTTTGGAGTACTTGGACTTTTAATTTGCAAAGATAAGATCCTCAAAAAATGGTATAAAGAGAAAAATAAAGTAGCTCTGATACTCTAATATTTTGTTAATAAATTGACATGGTTCATGTAAAACTTTCTTATAATGGATCTTTTTCTTATTCTAGCACTTTCAGGTATAGTTATAAGTCTTGTTGGCTATTACTGAGAAATGGTTTTCTAACAATTACAGCAAGAAAGGTTTCCATTCGTTAAATCTATTTTATGCCTTCATTATTTCCCATGACTTGGTATCTTTGGCAAAGGTGAAATTAAATGCAAAATATAACCTTAGAATTAATCATGTCCAGATATAAATATCTATGTCCAGATATAGTTTATGCCAGGACATGATGATTACTCACAGAAGTACTACCTACCATTAACAAAAAAATATATTGTGGGGGTAAAAAACACCTCTGATGTAAATAACCAGCTCCATGTCATGTACAAATAAAATGTAGGTGAATATATCTTTATATATATATAAAAATATATGCTGTATATATATATTTTTTTCTGATGGTGATCAAATATTGATTTCTTAACTCTATTCCTGCTGTGTGTGCGTGTATATATATATAATGTAAATTTATATAAGAAATACATATGTATGTTTTCTTTCTGTCTGCCTTTCTTACTGTCTATAAGGGTACTGTAAGGTAACACCCTTAAGATTCTTTTTTAAAAATTTTTATTTTACTTTAAGTTCTGGGATATATGTGCAGAAGGTGCAGGTTTACTATATAGGAATACATGTGCCATGGTGGTTTCCTGCACCTATCAACCCATCATCTAGGTTTTAGGTTAGTCCTAATGCTCTCCCTCCACTTGCCCCCTACCCCCTGACAGGTCCCAGTGTATGTTGTTCCCCTTCCTGTATTCATGTGTTCTCATTGTTCAACTCCCATTTATGAGTAGGAACGTTCAGTGTTTTGTTTTCTGTTCCTGTGTTACTTTGCTGAGAATGATAGCTTCCAGCTTCATCCATGTCCCTACAAAGAACATGATTTCATTGTTTTTTATGGCAGCATAGTATTCCATGGTGTATATGTACCACATTTTCTTTGTCCAGTCTATCATTGATGGGTGTTTGGGTTGGTTCCATGTCTTTGCTATTGTAAACAGTGTGGCAATAAACATACGTGTGCATGTGTCTTTATAGTAAAATTGATTTATATTATTTTGGGGATATACTCAGTAATGGAATTGCTGGGTCAAATGATATTTTTGGTTCTAGATCCTTGAGGAATCACCACACTTTCTTCCACAATAGTTGAACTAATTTACACTCCCACCAACAGTGTAAAAGCATTCCTGTTTCTCCATAACCTCAACAGCATCTATTGTTTCTTGACTTTTTAACAGTCGCTGTTCTAACTGGTGTGAGATGGTATCTGACTGTGGTTTTGGTTTGCATTTCTCTAATGATCAGTGGTGATGAGCTTTTTTTCATATGTTTACTGGCCACAATAATGTCTTAATGTCTTCTTTTGAGAAGTGTCTGTTCAAATCCTTTGCTCGCTTTTTGATGGGGTTGTTTGCTTTCTTTCTTGTAAATTTGTTTAAGTTCCTTGTAGATTCTGGGTATTAAAACTTTATCAGAAGGGTAGATTGCAAAATTTTTCTCCCATTCTGTACATTGCCTGTTCACTCTGATGATAATTTCTTTTGCTCTGCAGAAGCTCTTTACATTAATTAGATCCCATTTGTCAATTTTGGCTTTTGTTGCGATTGCTTTTCGTGTTTTTGTCATGAAGTTTTGCCCGTATCTATGTGCTGAATGGTACTGCCTAGGTTTCCTTCTAGAGTTTTTTATGGTTTTAGGTTTTACATTTAAGTCTTTAATCAATCTTGAGTTAATTTTTGTCTTAAGGAAGGGGCCCAGTTTCTGTTTTCTGCATATGGCTAGCCAGTTTTCCAGCATCATTTAACAAATAGGAAACCCTTTCCCCATTGCTTGTTTTTGTCAGGTTTGTTGAAGATCAGATGGCTATAGATGTGTGGTGTTATTTCTGAGGTCTCTGTTCTGTTTCTTTGATCTATATGTCTGTTTTGGTACCAGTACCTTGCTGTTTTGGTTACTGTAGCCTTGTAGCATAGTTTGAAGTCAGGTAGCATGCTGTCTCCAGCTTTGTTCTTTTTGCCTAGGATTGTCTTGGCTATATGGGCTCTTTTTTGGTTCCATATGAAATTTAAAGTATTTTTTTCTAATTATCTGAAGAATGTCAATTGTAGTTTAATGAGAATAGCATTTAATCTATAAATTACTTTGGGCAGCATGGCCATTTTCATGATATTGATTTATCTTATCCATGAGCATGGAATGTTTTCCATTTGTTTGTGTTCTCTCTTACTTCCTTGAACAGTGGTTTGCAGTTTTCCTTCTTTGTAGCAGTTGTGAATAGGTGTTCATTCATGATTTGGCTCTCTGCTTATCTATTATTGGCATATAGGAATGCTTGTGATTTTTGCACATTGATTTTGTAGCTTGAGACTTTGCTGAAGTTGCTTATCAGCTTAAGGAGATTTGGGGCTGAGATGATGGAGTTTTCTAAATATACAATCATGTCACCTGCAAACAGAGACAATTTTGCTTCCTCTCCTCCTATTTGAATACAGTTTATTTGTTTCTCTTGCCTGATTGCCCTGGCCAGAACTTCCAATACCATGTTGAATAGGAGTGATCAGACAGGGCATCCTTGATTTTTGCCAGTTGTCAAAGGGAATGCTTCCAGGTTTTGCCCATCCAGTATATTGCCTATGGGTTGGTCATAAATACCTCTTATTATTTTGAGATATATTCCATCAATACCTAGTTTATTGAGAGTTTTTAACATGAAAGGATGTTGAATTTTATTGAAGGCCTTTTCTGCATCTACTGAGATAATCATGTGGTTTTTGTCACTGTTTCTGTTTATGTGATGGATTACATTTATTGATTTGTGTATGTTGAATCAGCCTTGCATCCCAGGGATGAAGCCCACTTGATTGTGGTGGAAAAGCTTTTTGA
Source organism: Mandrillus leucophaeus (assembly GCF_000951045.1). Lineage (NCBI taxonomy): Eukaryota > Metazoa > Chordata > Mammalia > Primates > Cercopithecidae > Mandrillus > Mandrillus leucophaeus. Next base: position 752,680 of record NW_012107775.1, on the reverse strand, counting down.
TATGCTACTGGATTTGGCTTACCAATATTTTATTGAGGATTTTCCCATCGATGTTCATAAGGAATCTTGGCCTGATGTTTTCTTTCTTTGTTGTGTCTCTGCCAGGTTTTGGATGATGCTGGCCTCATAAAATGAGTTAAGGAGGAGTCCCTCCTTATCAATTGTTTGGAATAGTTTCATAAGGAATGATACCAGCTCCTCTTTTTATCTCTGGTAGAATTCAGCTGTGAATCTATCTGGTGTGGGTTCTTTTTTTGTTGTTGTTGTTGTTGTTGATAAGCTATTAATTATTGCCTCAATTACAGAACTTTCTATTGGTCTATTCAGGAATTTGAATTCTTCCTGGTATAGTCTCGGGAGGGTGTAAGTTTCCAGGAATTTGTCCGTTTCTTCTAAATTTTCTAGTTTATTTGCACAGGTGTGTATAGTATTCTCTGATGGTACTTTGTATTTCTGTGGGGTGCGTGGTGACATTCCCTTTATCATTTTTATTGTGTTTATTTGATCTTCTTTCTTTTTTTCATATTAGTTTAGCTAGTGGTCTATTTATATTGTTAATTTTTCAAAAAAACCATCTCCAGAATTCATTGATTTTTCCGAAGAGTTTTTGTGTCTCTATCTCCTTCAGTTCTGCTTTGATAGTTATTTCTTGTCTTCTGCTAGTTTTTGAATTTGCTTGCTCTTGCTTCCCTAGTTCTTTTAATTGTGAGGTTAGGATGTTGATTTGACATCTTGCCAGCTTTGTGATGTGGGCATTTAGTATTACAAATTTCCCTCTTAACACTGCTTTAGCTGTGTCCCAGAGATGCTGGTACATTTTGTCTTTGTACTGATTGGTTTCAAAGAACTTCTTTATTTCTGCCTTTATTTTGTTATTTACCCAGGAGTCATTAAGGAGCAGGTTGTTCAATTTCCATGTAGTTTTGTGATTTTGAGTGAGCTTCTGAATCCTGATATCTAATTTGATTGTACTGTGGTCTGAGAGACTGTATGTTATGACTTCAGTTCTTTTGCATTTGCTGAGGAGTGTTTTACTTCCAATTATGTGGTCGATTTTAGAATAAGTGCTATATGGCACTGAGAAGAATGTATATTCTGTTGATTTGGGGTGGAGAGTTCTGTAGATATCTATTATGTCCAATGGACACTTGATCCAGAGCTGAGTTCAAGTGCTGAACATCCTTGTTAATTTTCTGTCTTGTTGGTCTGTCTAATATTGACAGTCGGGTGTTAAAGTTTCCCACTATTATTTTGTGGGAGTCTAAGTCTGTTTGCAGGTATCCAAGAACTTGTTTTACGAATCTATGTGATCCTGTATTGGGTGCATATATATTTAGGATAGTTATCTGTTCTTGTTGCATTGATCCCTTTAGCATTATGTAATGCCTTTCTTTGTCTTTTTTATCTTTTTTGGCTTAAAGTCTGTTTTATCAGAGATCAGGATTGCAACCCCTGCTTTTTCTTGCTTTCCATTTGCTTGGTAAATATCCCTCCATCCCTTTATTTTGAGCCTGTTTTTGACTTTGCCCATGAGATGAGTCTCCTGAATATAGCACACTGATGGGTCTTGCCTCTTTATTCTGTTTGCCAGTCTGCATTTTTTACTTGGGACATTTAGCCCATTTACATTTAGAGTTAATATTGTTATATGTGAATTTGATCCTATCATCATGATGCTAGCTGGTTATTTTGCACACTAGTTGATGTGGTCTCTTTATAGTGTTAATGTTCTTTATATTTTGGTGTGCTTTTCCAGTGGCTGTTTTTTCCTTTCCATATTTAATACTTCCTTCAGGAACTCTTGCAAGGCAGGCCTGGTGGTGACAAAATCCCTTAGCATTTGCTTGTCTGGAAATGATTTTTTTTTTTTTCTCCTTTCTTTATGAAGCTTAGTTTGGCTGGATATAAAATTCTGGGTTGAAAATTCTTTAAGAATGTTGAATATTGGCCCCCACTCTTTTATGGCTTATAGTGTTTATGCTTAGAGATCCACTGTTAGTCTGATGGGCTTCCCTTTGTAGGCAACCTCTCCTTTCTCTGTGGCTGTCCTTAATATTTTTTCTTTCATTTTGACCTTGGAGAATCTGATGATTACGTGTCTTGGTGTTGATCTTCTCATGGAGTATCTTAGTGGTGTTCTCTGCATTTCCTGAATTTGAATGTTGGTTTGTTTTGCTAGGTTGGGAAAGTTTTCCTGGATGATATCCTAAAGTGTGTTTTCAAACTTGGTTCCATTCTACCCACTTCTTTCAGATACTCCAATCAATTGTAGGTTTGGTCTTTTCACACAGTCCCATATCTCTGGGAGGCTTCATTCATTCCTTTTCATTCATTTTTCTCTAATCTTGTCTGCATGCCTTGTTTCAGTAAGGGTCTTCAAACTCTGATATCCTTTTTTCTGCTTGATTGATCCATACTTGTGTATGCTTCAGAAAGTTCTCATGCTGTGTTTTTCAGCTCCATCAGGTCATTCATCTTTTTCTCTAAACTGATTATTCTTGTTTAGCAGTTCTGGTAACCTTTTATCAAGGTTCTTATCTTTTTTGCAATGAGTTAGAACATGCTGCTTTAGCTCAGAAGAGTTTGTTATTACCTACCTTCTGAAGCCTACTTCTGTCAGTTCATCAACTCATTCTCAGTTCAGTTTGTGCCCATGCTGGAGAGGTGGTGTGATCATTTGGAAGAGAAGAGGCATTCTGACTTTTCGCATTTTTGCACTGGTGTTTCTTCATCTTTGTGGTTTTATCTACCTTTGATCTTTGAGGCTGATGACCTTTGGCTGGGGTTTTTGTGGGGAGTCTTTTTTGTTGATGTTGTTATTGTAGCTTTCTCTTTGTTAGTTTTTCTTCTACCAATCAGGCCTGTCTTCTGCAGGTCTGCTGCAGTTTGATGGAGGTTCATTCCAGACCCTGTTCACCTGGGTATCACCAGTGGAGACTGCAGAACAGCAAAGATTCTTGCCTGCTCCTTCCTCTGAAAGCTTCTTCCTAAAGGGGCACTGATCTGATGCCAGCTGGAGCTCTCCTGTATGGGGTGTCTATTGACCCCTGTTGGGAGGTCTCTCCCTATCAGGAGGCATGTGGGTCAGGGACCCACTTGAGGAGGCAGTCTGTCCCTTAGCAGAGCTGGTGTGCTGTGCTGGGAGAATTCCCTCTTGTCAAGATCAGCCTCTCTCTTCAGAGCAGGCAAGCAGGAAAGATTAAAACTACTGAAGTTGCAACTGCAGCCACCCCTCCCACAGGGTGCTCTGTCCCAGGAAATTGAGAGTTTCGTCTGTAAGCCCCTGACTGGAGCTGATGGATTTCCTGCAGAGATGCCCTGCCCAGTAAGGAAGAATCTAGAGAAGCGAAGCAGTCTGGCCACAGCTGCTTTGCTGCACTGCAAAGTCCAAACCTTCTAGTCTTCTTAGCACCGTCAGGGGAAAACTGCCTACTAAAGCCTCAGTAATGGTGGTTGCCCCTACCCCCACCAAAATCCATCCTCCCAAGTTGACTCCAGACTGCTGTGCTGACAGCGATAATTTCAAGTCAGTATTTCTTAGCTTGCTGGGCTCCACGGGAGTGGGACCCGCTGAGTGAGAGCACTTGGCTCCCTGACTTCAGCCCCCTTTCCAGAGGAGTGGACAGTTTACTGTCTTACTGGAGTTCAAGGTGCTACTGTAGTATGATAAAGTTCCTGTAGCTCAGTGCTTGCCTAAACAGTCACCCAGTTTTGTACTTGAAACCCAGGGCCCTGGTGGCGTAGGCTCACAAGTTAATATTCTGATCCACGGATTGCAAAAATCTCTGGGAAAAGCATAGTACCTGGGGAGGAGGGGAGGGTAGCACAGTACCTCATGGCTTCCCTTGTCTGGGGGAAGGAGGTTCACAGCTCTGTGTACTTCCTGGGTGAAGCGACACCCCACTCTGCTTCTGCTCACTCTTTGTGTGCTGCATGCACTGTCTAATCAGTTCCAGTGAAGTGAACTGGGTCCCTCATTTGGCAGTGCAGAAATAACCTGCCTCTGTGTTGGTCTCGCTGGGAACTAGACTGGAGCTGTTTCTGTTTGGCCACCTTGACCCCTCAAGATTCTTTTTTGATTGCCTATTTTTTTGTTGTTGTTGTCATTGTTGTTTTATTATCTATGCTTTTGAAACTTTAACCATAAGAGTCTTCTCTGGATCAATGTCCTAAAGCATTTCCCCATGTTTATTTTTGACTTTCTTATTGTTGTGGGTGTTATGCTTAAGTCTTTAATCCAGTTTTAGTTTACCTTTATATATGGTGAGAGATAGAGTGTCTAGTTTCATTCTTTTGTATATAGATACCTGGTTTACACATCACTTATTGAAGAGGGTATTCTTTCACCACTGTATGTTTTTGTCAAGATCAGTTCACTGAAAATCTGTGGTTTTATTTCTGGGTTCCCATTTCTATTCCACTAATCAATGTATCTGTTGTTACACCAATACTATTCTTTTGTGGCTACTATAGCTTTGTAGTGTATTTTGAAGTGAAGTAGTGTGATGCCTCTAACTTTGTTCTTTTTGCTTAGGATCGGTTTGCCTATTGGGGCCTTTCATGGTTGAAAACAAATTTTAGGATATTTTCCCCTATATTTGTGAAGAAGGTCATTGGTATATTGACCAGGATTGCACTAAATGTTTACATTGCGTAGTATGGTCATTTTAACAATATTAAATATTTGATCCATGAGCATAAGATGTCATATGTTTTTTCCATGTTTCGTATGTTCTCCTAAACTTGTTTCATCAGTGTTTTGTGATTTTCATTGTAGAATTTTTCACATTTTTTGGTTAGATTTATTTTTTGTATTTTTTGGAGTTATGGCAAATGGAATTGCTTTCTTGATTTATTTTTCGGCTAGTTAATTATTCATGTACAAAAATACTACTTATTTTTAACGTTAATTTTGTATTCTGTAGCTTTACTAAGTTAGTTTATTGGTTGTAGGAGATTTGTGGTGGTGTCTATAGGTTTTTCTGTATAAAAGATCCTATTGTCTGCAAAGAGGGACCATTTGACATCTTTTCTTATATGGATGACTTTTATTTCATTCTCCTGCCTGATTTTCATGGTTAAGACTTTCAGTACTATAAGAATGATGAAAGTGGGCATCGTGTTCTTGTTCCAATTTTTAGAGGAAAGGCTTTCAACTTTTCTCCATTTAGTACGATATTAGCTGTGGGTTTGTCATATATGGTCTGTATTATTTTGAGGTTTGTTACCTCTATGTCGAATTTGCTGAGAGCTTTTTATCATGATGTTATATCAGATGCTTTCTCTGTGCCTATTGAAATGATAATATGGTTTTTGTCATTCATTCTGTGGATGTGCTGTATCAGATTTATTGGTTTGTGTAAGTTGAACCATTCTTTCATCCCTGAGTAAATTCCATTTGATCACAGTGGGATTACACATTTTTATGTATTATTGAATATGGTTTGCTAGTAGTTTGCTGAGAAGTTTTGCATTTATATTTACCAGGGATATTGGCCTATAGTTTTCTTTTTTACTTTTATGTCCTTTGTTGATTTTGATATCAGGTCAATGTTGGCCTCATATAATGAGTTAGAAAGAACCTCCTCATCTTCAGCTTTTTGGAATAGTCTGAGAAAAAAAATTGCTCTCAGTTCTTCTTCCTTATATGTTTGGTATAGTTCAACAGAGAAGCATTCTGTTCCTGGGCTTTTCTTTGTTGGGAAACTTGATTACTGACTCAATCTTGTTACTCATTACTGATTGGTCCAGATTTTCTATGTCATCTTGATTCAACCTTGTGGTTGGAGTACTCGGAATTGTATCCATTTCTCCTCAGTTTTCCAAATAGTTATAGTTCATTATAGTATGTCTAATGACTCTTGTATTAATTATAATGTCTGACTTTTATTTATGATTTTATTTATTTGGGTTTTCTCTGTTTGTTTTCATGGTTAGTATAGCTACTGGTGTATTGAGTTTGTTTATCTTCTCAAAAATCAACTTTTTATTTTGTTCATCCTTTGTTCAGACATTTGTCATTATCTTTTAAGTCTCTATTACACTTATTTTTTATTCAGTCTTTATTATTTCTTTTCTTTTACTAATTTGGGGTTTGGTTTGTTTTTGCTTTTCTAATTTTTTGAGTTGCATCATTAAGTTATTAATATTTTTCTTCTTTTTGAGGTAGATGGTTATTGCTATAAACTTTTAGCACTGCTTTTAATATATGTTAAAACATGTTATATTTTGATGTTACATTTCCATTTTCATTTTTCACAGAAAATTTTGTTTTTTTCTTCTTAACCATTCAGGAGCATGTTGTTTAATTTTCATATATTTTTATAGTTTCCAGAGTTCCCCTTTTTAGTGATTGCTAGTTTTATTCCATGTGATATGAAACAATAATTAATGTCATTTCAGTTTTTAAAACTTGTTGAGACTTGTGTTGTGACCTAACATATGTTCTATGCTGGGTAATTTTCCATATGGTAAAGATAAGAGTATATAATCTGTAGCCATTGAATAAAATGTTCTGTCATTATCTATAAGATCCATTTAGTCTATAATGCATGTTAAATTCAATGTTTCTTTGTTGATTTTTCTTTTTTTGTTTATATTGTGTGTTCATTGCTGAAAGTGGGACATTGAAGTTTCCAACTATTATTGTTTTGGGGGGTCTCTCTTTCAGCTCTAGTAATATTTTTTAGCTCTAGTAATATTTTTAGCTCTTTTTAGCTCTAGTAATATTTGCTTTAAAAATCAGGGTGCTCAGGTGTTAAAGGCATATGTATTTACAATACTTGTATTGTCGTGCATAATTGATCTCTTTATCATTATGTAACAATCTTCTTTGTCTCTTTTTTGTATAAAGTCTATTTCATCTCATATATGTGTGTGTGTGTATATATATGTATATATGTGTGTGTGTATAGCTACTCATGCATGTTTTTTGTTTCCATTTGTGTGGAATATTTTTTGATCTTTTAACTTTCAGTCTATCTGTGCCTTGACAAGTGAGGTGAGTTTCTTTTAGGCAGCTTATAGTTGGGTCATTAAAAAAAAATCTATTCAGCCAGTCTTTATCTTTTAATTAGAGAATTTAAACCATCTGCTTTAAAGTTGTTAATGATAACTGAAGACTTACATTTGTCATTTGTTAATGGTTTTCTGATTGTATTGCATATCCTTTGTTCATTTCTTCCTCTTTTATTTTCCTTTATTATATGATAATTTTTTTTTCGTAGTGATAACATTTGACTCCTTTCTGTTTCTCATTTGTGTATCTGCTCTGTCAGTGGATTTCATGTTTCTTGATGATAGATATCATCCTTTTACTTCCATGTTTATGGCTTCTTAAGCATTTCTTTTAAGTCTGATCCAGTAGTGATGAATTCTCTCAGTTTTGTTTATGCAAAACACTGTATTTCTTTTTCATTTTAAAAGGTAGATTTTCTGAGTATGGTATTATTGAATGATAGCTTTTTTCTCTTTCAGCACCTTGAATATACTATCACATTCTCTCCTGGTACCTAAGGATTCTGCTGAGTAATCTGCTTTAAGTTTGATGGAGATTCCTTTATCTGTGAGCTGATGTTTTCCTCTTGCTGTTGTTAGAATTCTCTCTTTGTCTATGATTTTTGACAGTTTGACTATAATATATCTTGGAGAAGACCCTTTTGGGTGGAATCTATTTGGGAATGTTTGGGGTTCCTGTACTTAGATGTCTGTATTTCTGCAAGCTTTTGGAAGTTTTAAGCTATTATTTCATTATGTAGATTTTCTATGCCTTTGCCCAATCATCTCTTTTCCTTCTGGTACTTTCAAAATTTGAATATTAGCTTGCCTTATGATGTCCCATATGTTACATATGTCTTCTTTATTTAAAAGTGTATATTTATTCACTTTTTGTCTGTCTTGGTTATTTCAAAAGACCTGTGTTGATGTTCAAAAATTATTTATTCTGCTTGATCTAGTCTATCGTTTAAGCTCTCAATTTTATTTTCTATTTCATTTACTAAATTGTTTAGCTTCAGTATTTCTGGCTTTAAAATAAAATCTATCTCTTTGTTTAATTTCTCATCAGGATCATGAATTATCTTCTTAATATTTGTGTTGTTTTTCTGTGTTCTTTTGCATCTCAGTGAGTTTCTTTAATATCATTACTTTGAAGTTTTGTTAAGGCTTTTCATAGATTTTCTTTTTTTGTTATTTATTATTGAAGAATTATTGTGCATTTTTTTGAGGTGTCATGTTAGCTTGCATTTTCATGTTTTTATGTCACATTGATGTGTGCACATTGGTGTTAATAGTCACTTCTTCCAATTTTATGGATTGACTTTTGTAGGAAACAACTTTTTCAGTAGATGTATCTATTATGCTGTTTGAGTTAGATAATTTGACTCTATTTCTGGGTGTATGCAGTAACGTAATCTCTACATAACTTCCTCAGCTGTAATAGGTGTCAGTGATGTCTGTGAGTTCCTCAGTAGCTTAGGCTGTGATAGTTAGTGTAAGCTGGGATAAGGCTTTGCCTGTCTAACTGTCCCTTGCACATGAGTAATGGCTATGACAGGCTAGACATGTCAGTTGTTGGGAACCTGAGTAATGTATGCAGGCATTGGCAGTGGCAGGTCCTGGTAGGCCAGTCATTAATCCTCTAGGAAGCATGCTTAGGTACCTACAGTGACAGAAGCAGGCAGGCCCTTGGGCCCCTGAGCAGGACTCAAGGCATTTTTAGTGGCAGTAGTAGTAGCAGATCAACCTTTGGGCTCCCAAGTGGTGCTTCCAGGTATCAACAGTCAAGGCAGCTAGCTGAGCTGTCTAGTCCCAGGTTTCCCTGTGGTGTGCACAGATAAACATTGGCATTGGCAACAGCATGTGAGGTAGGCCAGTCCCTAAGCATTTGTGAGGCATGTGTAGGCCCTGGCAGCAGGGGTTTTGTTCTATCATTAGGCCTTTAGATTGTGGGCATATGCTCTAGTGGTAGAAGGCAGTGTGGAACAATCCTCAGGACTCCAGATAATATACATGGGTGCTAGCAGCAGTGGCAGCAGTGGGCTGGGTGGGCCTGTCTTTTTTGCTTACTTTCTTGGTTTGTGTTCTTTCTCTGTGAATTCCCTGGGTTAACAAACTTCACTTTTGGACTTGCAAAAATTTCTTTCTACTTTGTTTTGAAAAGTAATGTGCTTCTGTAAGATTTGCAATAATGCATATAAAGTGTTAAGTTTTTCAGTTTATTTGTAGATGGAGTCTTCAGGGCAGTGAATAATTTTCTAATGTCAGGTCTGAAAAACAGCAGGGTATAATTAGAATATTGTGTGGATAAATATTCCTGAAGTTATTCCTAGATGATACATCTCTAAACTACCTGGATCTTGTGTCTGTCATCCAAAGTGTTGCCTAATATCCCCTGGAATGCTTAAATGATCTATTTTCAAAACAGCACTGAGTAGATGAAAATGTTCATTATACATTATTAGCTCACCTAAGGCAAAAGAATATCAAAGGAATCCAACAGGGCAGCTTTGAGTGTCTTTGTGCATCCAAAATTGAATATTAAATACTGATGATGATTAAAAGAACCATCCTAAGAATTATCCATAGTCAACTCAGTCCACTCCATACAACAGACTTACAAGCTAGGTGGGAACAGAGGTACTCACAAGTCTATTACGTATGCTGTATTTAATTACCAATTCCAGGGAGTCATCAGACACAACACTGAATCTCACATTTGGGCTTCAAGAGATATCCACCCTAAAATTATTTTAAAAAGACTATAATTAAAGTGATGAAAAATACTACATTTGGTGAATATGTAAATTAGAGAATGTTTATACATTGCTAGTGGTAGTCTAAATATGTAAAAATATTCTGAAAAAAATGTTTGGCCATTTCTACTGAAGCTAAATATATAAGATTTATTTGACCCAAGAATTCAACTCTTGGGCATGCAACCAAGAGAAATTGAATGCTACATATGACAAAAACGTACAAGAATATTAATGGATGCAGTAGATGCTTCAATCATAGTAAGTAAAGGCAGGAAAATACTCTCATTCCCATCAGCAGTAGAATGTGTAAATAAATAGTAACATACTGATAGAATACTACAGAGCAATGAGAAAGAATGAAACCTGTTAAACTCTGTAGCTTGAATTATTTTCACAGACACCACATTAAGTGAAATAACTCAACATATAATAGTGTATTTTATATGATTTCATTTATATCAAGTTCAACAATAGGCAAAAATAATCTCAAGTAATAAAATTCAGACTCATAATTATTATCCTTGTAATAAGGAGATGTGATGAAGCATTTGTGGATACTGGAAATTATATATATGTTGAATTGGATGGTGTATTAGTCCATTCTCATACTCCTATAAAGAAATACTTGAAACTGGGTAATTTATAAAGGAAAGAGGTTTAATTGACTCCCAATTTCACATGACTGGGAAGTCTCAAGGAACTCACAATCAGGGCAGAAGGCACCTCTTCACAGGGTGGCAGGAGAGAAAATGAGAGCTGAGCAAAGTGGGGAAAGTCCCTTATAAAACCATCAGATCTTGTGAGAACTCACTCTCATGAGAACAGGATGGGTGTAATGCCCCCATGATTCAATTACCTCCTACTGGGTCCCTCCCATGATAAGTAGGATAATGGGAACTACAATTCAAGATGAGATTTAGATGGTGACACAGCCAAACCATATTATTCCCCCCAGCCCCTCCCAAATCTCATGCCCTCACATTGCAAAACACAATCGTGCCTTGCCAACAGTCCCCCCAAGTCTTAGCTCATTACAGCATTAACCCAAAACTCTAGGTCCAAAGTCTCATTTGAGATGAGGTGAGTCCTGTCCTCCTATAAGCCTGTAAAATCAAAAGCAAGCTAGTTAATTCCAAGATACAATAGGGGTACAGGTATTGGGTAAATACACCCATTCTGAATGGTAGAAATTGGCCAAGCAAAGGGCTACAGGTGCCATGAGAGTCTGAAATCCAACTGGAGCAGTCATTTAACCTTAAAGTTCCAAAATGATCTCCTTTGACTCCATGTCTCATGTCCAGGTCACACTAAGGCAAGAAGTGGGCTTCCACAGCCTTGGGTAGCTCCAACCCTGTGGCTTTGCAGGGTACAGCCCCCCCACCCCACCATCCTGACTGCTTTCATGGGCCAGCATTGAATGCTCATGGATTTTCCAGGCACATGAGGCAAGCTGTTAGTGAATCTACCATCCTAGGGTCTGGAAGACAGTGGCCCTCATCTTACAGCTCCACTAAGCAGTACCCCAGTGAGAACTCATGTGGGAGCCCCAACCCCACCTTTCCGTTCTGTACTGCCCTACCAGAGGTTCTCCATGAGGGCTCCACCCCTGCAGCAAACTTCTTCCTGGATATCCAGGCATTTACATACATCCTCTGAAACTTAGGCGGATGTTCCCAAACCTCAGTTCTTGACTTCAAGAACTGAGAACCCAATGGCTCAACACCACATGAAAACTTCCAAGGCTTGAGGCTTCTGCCCTTTGAAGCAATGGCCTGAGCTGTACCCTTTAGCTCCTTTAAGCATGGCTGGAGCTGAAGCAGCTGGGACTCAGGGCACAATGTCCTGAGGCTACATAGAGCAGGGTGTTCTGGGCCTAGCCCATGAAACCATTTTTCCCTCCTAGGCCTCCAGGCCTGTGATGGGAGGGGCAGCTATGAAGGTCTCTGACATGCCCTGGAGACATTTTTCTGATTTTATTGGTGATTAACATTTGTCTTCTTATTACTCAAATTTCTGCAGCAGGCTTGAATTTCTCCCCAGAAAAGACTTTGTTGTTGTTGTTGTTGTTGTTGCTCTGTTTTTGATTTTTTTTTCTGTCACATATTCAGGCTGCAAATTTGCCAAACTTTTATGCTTTGCTTCCTCTCGAATGCTTTTCCACTTAGAAATTTCTTCCACCAGATACCCTAAATCATCTCTCTCAAGATCAAAGTTCCACAGATCTCTAGAGCAGAGACAAATCGTTGCCAGTCTCTTTGCTAAAGCATAGCAATAGTGACCTTTACTCCAGTTCCCAACAGGTTCCTCATCTCCATTTGTGACCACCTCAGCCTCATCTTCATTGTCCATATCGCTATCAGCATTTTGTTCAAAGTCATTTAACAAGTCTCTAGGAGTTCCAAATTTTCCCACATCTTCCTGTCTTCTGAGTCCTCCAAGTCTCTAGGAAGTTCCTAACTTTCTCACATTTTTCTGTCTTCTTCTGAGCCCTCTAAACTGTTCCAGCAACTGCCTGTTACTCATTTCCAAAGTCATTTCCACATTTTTGGGTATCCTTATATCAGCACCCCACTCCTAGTACCAATTTATTGTATTTGTCTGTTCTCATGCTGTGATGAAGAAACACCTAAGATTGAGTAATTTATAAAGGAAAGAGGTTTAATTGACTCACAGTTCTGCGTGGTTAGGGAGGCCCCAGGAAACTTATAATCATGGCAGAAGGCACCTCTTCACAGTGTGACAGGAGAAAGAATGAGTGCCAGCAGGGGAAATGCCAGACACATAAAACTATCAGATCTAGTGAGAACTTACTCACTATTATGAAAACAGCATGGGGATAACAGCCCCCATGATTCAATTACCTCCCACTTGGTACCTCCCCTGACATTTGGGGATTATGGGAACTACAATTCAATATAAGATTTGTGTGGGGACACAGCCAAACCATATCAGATGGTATTCATATAAATGGAACTCTATTAAAAAGACAATCTATACAGACTTAATATTGTGTATTTTGCTGTGTGTAAATTTTATCTCACAAAATTAGTTAAAACAATAATATATCCCTACACTTTATTCCTCTCCATGAAGGCAGGATGCAGTGCTGTGGTCCAAAACAGGTTGATGTGACTGTAGACTTGGAATGGTCAGTCTGTGACCTAGGAGTATGGAACCTAGTGGAACCAAGTAAAGGTGAATTAGGAGGAGCCAGAAAGTAAGAAACAGAGTAGAGATAAAATAAAAATAGCTGAGAGCAGGCAATAAAGAAGAAACAGAAGGAAGAAGTTTCCAGAGGTTTATCCGGGACATGGGAAGAGGGGAGTTCTTATAGAGCATATGAGGACAGGAAAGGATATACCAATAACTCTGAGTCAAGATATACACAGATCTCCTTCTCATCCCCTCTCTTGGTTAGAGAGGAGTTCTGATTTTCTTTACTTCTATTCTGTAGGGTTTCTGAAATTTAGAGAAAAGTATTTCCTACATACTTCTCCAGGGTATACTACGAGACAAATATGTGTTGAGTGTCTATACTTTGCAAGGTTAAGTATTCATCATAGTGTCATTAAGAATTCAGCATCTCCCTCAAAGCATTCTCACGTTCTGATTCTTAAATGACCCTCGTCTGTCACCAAGGATAAAGGGTAGTGGGTAGGTTAGTAAGTTGGCATGCACACATGTTCCTGACCTTTTACTGGAACTATAACTATGAATCTTAGCAGGTCTTATCTTAACATCAGATATACATGGATTTCAAGTTCAATATTAGGCATCATATAATGTCTTTCCCATCCCTTATCTCTGGGGTGACCGTATATGTGAGGTAGCATGATAGAGTCCAGGATTTAAATTGTTATCCAGGTAAATTATTAATGACATCTGTTTAGGGCTCAAATGTGTTCTTATTTTGGATGATAAAATGTACAGTGATCCTACTTATCCCGTAGATCACCCTGCATCTGCTCTTTACATATAAACATACATCACTTTACTGATTCTCATGTAATATTGAAATGTATTCATTTTTTGTCTACCCCATCCATGACAATTTCATCTTGGTACTTGTCATGTGTTCAATGAGTATTTACTGCATGAATATGTGAATCATCAATAAGGAAGTTATTATTTTGATGGTTTGGTTAAGTGGAAAGTGACTATGGATGACTAATATGGGACAAAATTGCCTTGACATATTATAACCTCTCTGGGAAGCTGACTGGAGAGAATAGTAGCTCAAAGGAAGACAAAAACTGGTGACTGCCATGGGCATCCAGGAGAAGCATTCATTAGTTAAATTGATCTTACTGCAGGAAATAAAACATCTCTAGGATATTTCAAGTTTGTACTAGGTGAAATTAATGATCAACTCATCATCATTCATCTATCTCTTTTCAAAAATAGGTAATTACACCACCAAATTTAGGTTAAGAATCTTGTTAAGTAGAGATTACTGGGATGATAGTGTAGAAAAAAGGCAAAACCATCCATCATTTAAAGCTATATTAAGAAAGTTAAGCCCTCACCACAAGTATGTGCTTCATCAGCATGACTGCATACTTTTCTTAACATTTTTTAGCTTCAAAGATTCTTCTTTTAATTGAAACCCAATATGTGTTTATTGCTGATACGTGTTAAAATCTTGCTTATACAGTACATAGATCTCTTTCCAAAGCCAATAGTCCTACATTGTTTGTTTCCTAATTAGCACAGACACTACATGAAAAATGCAAGAGACATCTGCTAGGTGGAGATGCCTATCAGTTTTAATTGATTTTTTTGTTGTTGTTCTGGGTAGTCCGGAGGCACTGTTGGTTTGGCTTGTCTTGAAGATTTTTAAATAAGCACTATTGTTTTTTTGCAGGTGCATTTAACATAATACTACTAATTTGGAGGTATTTTTAATAAGTTCTAGAGTCACTTGACATAGTGCTTGGTGACTGAGTTGACCAGTAGTAACCATATATTATTCTTGTCTGGAATGATACAGAGTTTGAAATAAAGCCAAGCAGTGTCATAAGTTTCCTGACATCAGAATTCAACATTGTGTAAGCTGCACAGTACAAAGAACTAATTGCAAAATGTGTAGTGAGTATGAAGGCTTTTAAAAAATTAAATAATATGTAGCAGAAATTGAGGAATAGACTTCAAATAAACTAGAGAATAATTTTTAAAAATTATGATTCAGTTTTTCATGTGTTCTAGACACTACCAGACAGTCAATTGTGACCTTTGTACTGTATTTTTGGTTTCATGCAATATTCTTGCTTTCTCTTCTCCCCCACAGAATTTATGTAGATCTACTCTACACCCATAATAAAATCTGTACCCCTGTGATAGCATTGCACACTGTCAATTTATTTCCTGTTTAATCCACTAACAGACCTACCATCTAAACCCAGAGCCATTTCTGCATCCATCTCTGTATTCGTAATACCTAGCATATTACCTGGCCAATAATAAGGGGTTCAGTGCTGGGTGCAGTGGCTCACGCCTGTAATCCCAGCATTTTGGGAGGCCGAGGAAGGGGGATCACGAGGTCAGGAGATCAAGACCATCCTGGCTAACACGGTGAAGCCCCATCTCTACCAACAACAACAACAACAAAAATTAGCCAGGCATCCTGGCAGGCGCCTATAATCCCAGCTACTCGGGAGGCTGAGACAGGAGAATCATTTGAATCAGGGAGGTGGAGTTTGCAGTGAGCCAAGATCGTGCCACTGCACTCCAGACTGGGTGGCAACAGAGCGAGTCTCTGTCTCAAAAAAAAAGAAAAAAAGAAAGAAAAAGAAAAAGAAAAAGAAAAAATGACTAACACGGTGAAACCCCATCTCTACTAAAACATACAAAAAACTAGCCGGGTGAGGTGGCGGGTGCCTGTAGTCCCAGCTACTGGGGAGGCTGAGGCAGGAGAATGGTGTAAACCCGGGAGGCGGAGCTTGCAATGAGCTGGGATCCGGCCACTGCACTCTAGCCTGGGCGACAGAGTGAGACTCCGTCTCAAAAGGAAAAAAAAAAAAAAGAAAAAAAAGAAAAAGAAGAAAAAAAAAAAGAGAGGGCGTGGGTTCAGTAAATAATTGGTGAATCAATAAAATCCTGGGCAAGCTATGATAATAATGTTTTCTCATCTATAGAATGGAAATAATAATACTACCTTACCCATATTTATTTTGTTAAATAAATACCTCACACACAATATTTAGCTCTATATCTAAAATATATTCAGTTCATTAGATAATTAACAGTTATATTTTTGAAATAAACTAAAATGCCTTTCCTTTTGGCATATGTAGTCTCCCTGAATTAAGCCAGAATTATCCATGGCCTCAGAAAGGATTAGGATTATTATAACAGGAATGGAAAAAAGAAAGACAGTTGATTATTTAATTCAAATAAATTTTTATTGCAGGGTGGTAAAAGTTTAGTTGCATACAGGTCAAGATTACATATTAAATCAATTCCCTATATGTGACCAGTGTCAATCAGAGGGGGAAGCTGATATATATTGAAAGTCACTCTATTCTAGTTACAACACTATTTTATTTATAAACATCCTTCTAATTAATCATCACAACAGATTGTGAGTTGGGAATGATTATCTACATTTAACAAATGAGCACACTAGGTGAGAGATTAAGTCAAGTGTAGATGAGGGATTGATATTTGAAACATAGTTCTCTCAGAATCTTGTTCCTTAGGGATGCAATAGACTGAGATAGAAGAAACTAAAGTGTTCTGGGCAGGGGGAAGAACTGAAAGAGTTCACAACAAATAGCATAATATGTGTATGAACTGACTCTTCTAGTTTGTGTTCTCTACAATCTTTAAATCAAACTAGATGAGACAGGACTTTATTAAATTTGGCCTAACTACTTTACGTCATTCATGTCAATAACCAGTCATTCAGTGGAAATTGTTTTGTGTCCTTTCTTCAAATTTCTCCCTTTTCTCCTCAAGAAAATTCTCCAGTTTCTCACTCCATTAGTCCAATCATAGCAATCACAATTATAGCTACCATTTGCTTAGTGCCTTTAATGAGTAGCACCCATTTTTCTAAATGCCAAGCTTGTAGGGTAATTATTATCTTCATTTTATAAAAGAGTAAACTGAAATTTAGAGACATTACGTGGTTTATCCAAGGTCAAAATTTAACAGGGAGAAGCTTCCTTCTGACTCTAAAATCTCTTTTTATTATATCCTGCTCCAATTCAAACTTTAAGTCTTAGTTCAAATTCTTCCTCCTCTTTGATATCTTCCTTAACTATGCCATGAGAATTTAAGGATTTCTCTTCGGTACTCAAATAGCACATCCTCTGGGCTTTCATTCCAAGTATAATTGACCTTTGTATTACCATCCCCATCTTGGATTCAGAATTACTTAGAATCATGATTGTTAATTTCATGTGGTAACTTGGCTAGGTCATGGTATTTATATATTTGGTCAAAAATTATTCTAGGATGGGCCTCATACAATCACACACACACGCACACACACATACACACCCCTACACGCGCGCGCGCGCGCGCACACACACACACACACACACACAATCTTGTTGGTTCTGTTTCTCTGGAACATTCTGACATACACAAGAACAAAACCCTGTATTATCATCTTTGTATTCCTAGATACTAGTTCATAGAGGCTGGTGCATAGCAGGCTCTCAGTACATGATCAAAACGTAAGGTGTAATAAGAAAGAAGAAAAGGTGAGGGGTACTAGGTGGTGGGAAAAATTTAGATATATTAAGTATAATAAGTACAAATGTTTCGGTTTGTTTAGATTATATGGGAGTAGTTTTAACATAAAACCCTTAAAATAATGTTCTAGTTTGTTGTGATATACTATCTGCTTGTACTTTTTACAGTATTTTATTTTCATATATAAAAAAGATAGTCTCTAAATGACTACTCAAAATACTTTGTAAAATAAGAATGAAGAGTCACAGAAATCTCTAGGAGCTCAAAACTATGGAGCAGGAAATGGTGTCTCATATGGAAAGTCAGTTTGCCATAGGCAGTTTGGAATCTAGGTCTCAGTAAAAACATGGGAAAGATTGTGAAGTTATCCAGTGATCTTTCCTGCACACACTGTGCTATATTTGCATAGATTATAAAAAGCATAATTCCTGAGTACAACTGAGACATAAGAGCAAAAAATCTTTCTTTTTCCTTATTTGTGAATGTATGCGTATACAAAAATTTTAAATTATATGAAAAATATAAAATATTCATGCCAAATCACCCTTATTATAAAGAACTAAATTACACACAGTTGACACACTATTAGAGAACTGGGGACCTGCAGTCATATTACCTTAGAGCCTATTAACACTCTTATAGGATTAATGCACCTTAAAGGGAAATAAGTTCAAAATTCCCCTAGGACTATCATTCTCAAATGGAGTGTGGTTTTCCTCCTCCTGGGCAGTATTTGCAATGTCTGGAAATATATTTTATTGTCAACTTGGGAGGCAGTATGCTATTAGCATCTGGTGAATAGAGACCAGGGATGCTGCTAGATATTCTACAATAAACAGGAAAGCCCCTCACCAAAACATACTTACTCAGTTCAAAATGTCAATATTCCTAAGTTGAGAGATAAACTCTAACCTGGATATTTTGATGATATTAATTATTCAGATTCCTCTAGGTCACCTCAGTGGTCTAGGTGGTCTAGAGAAGCCTGAATAATTAATGTCATCATTCCCAATGTCTTTATGGAAGCAGTCTTAAAGATTACCTATCTTTTGAAGATGGATTTCATGATTTCCTTTTCTCACTTGTGGAAAAAAAATTAAAACCACTTAAATGAAATAAAGCAAAGGCTATATATTCAGAGCAAGTGAGTCAGTCCCCCATACTTATGTATGTCCAAGAATCAAAGGCAGACAGAAGAGTGGAAAAGCTTTGTAGCAGAAAAAAAAAGAGGCTTTGGGTATGCCCTTGCTCTTGATGTGTGGGGGCTGTAAGAAGTATCCCCCTGCCCTGATTAACCCCCTGCCCTGCATTCTTAATCCCTGATTGGTTAAGGAGGCATATTGGTTTTCTGCAGTTTGCTCTAGGATAGAAGCAGGGAAAAAAATTGGAGAGGCTGCTATTATTAATCAATTTCTGACCATTTGGAGCTGTTTACTACATGAGGTTGTTTTTTTTTTTTTTTTTTACTTTTGGGACTTTTTAAACTTTTTTTTTTTTAACTTTTTTTACATCATGCAGATGGTAGTTTGGTTTCTAAGACTGATTACCACAGACAATACATTGGCTTCCTGGGATTGCTGCAGACTGTGGGACAGAATTCTAGTTTTATGTGTAGTCTGTTCATTATCAGTTTACAAATTCAATCTCTCATATGCTTCACTCATAGACATATAAACTGCACGAAATTCCATGTTTACTTGAATTTAAATCTAAGAAAGTTTAGTAGTAGACATCTGTAGCCAAACCCAGAAAGTAAAAGTTGAGAAAAATATTATACAAATGAATTCCCAAGAAGAAGATGGGGAAGACAATTCGTAAAGCAAAGAGTCATACTATTTACATAATTCTGTGTTGGTTTATTTAGTTATTACTTTCTATACCCTGCTTTTTTTGCTGGGAAAATACGTTCTCAAGCTATATTTTCCTGATTTCCTTGCCTGCTGACTTAATGTAAGCGCCTTCCAATAGAAGACTTTCATTAGCAATTAAAATACAAGAAGTAAAATTAAGAACAAGAAAACAATACCTTTCTGCTTCTGGTATCAATAGGAAAGCAGCAATTGCCAGCAACTCTAGGAACAACATGAAGAAGGAGTGATTCTGGAATCTAGCAGCCCAAGAAGAGACAGAACTTTTCTGATAGATCTTAAAAAAAAAAATTAACTGGAAGGCAACAAGTCCAGACTTTTCAAACCTAACCCAGAGGCATCAGTGCTTCTGATCTTCAGAAATCATCCTTTTTTCTTCAGTCCCCATAATCACTTTTGTGCTTCATACCTTCCAGCACCAAGTTCTCATATTAAATTCCTTCAGTTTGATTTATAGGGAGAATTTATATATTCTATATTAATGATTCTAACTGGTATAGGTAAATGTTGAAATTTACAAAAATAAGACTTCTACTTAATGTAATATATTTAAGTCTGATATCTATAATGACTTATGATTAAACTAAGCCCTGTCAACAGTGTATTGCCCAACTCAAGTTAATGGAAAACTCTTAGCTCTTTAATTCTACTTATTTGTCTGTTTCAGGTTTTTCAAACACTTTCTAGGAAAATTACTTCCATTGATTTCTAAAGTATTGTTGATGCACAAGCAATCATGCTTGCTCAGCAAAACAATTCATAATACTCACTTGGATACTCCGGAAAACAAAAGATTGTCTTTTTGGTTTCTTGATCATGTTCCTGGTTAATGAACCAAAAGCACTTGTAGGCTATAAGGAATTGTGTTATAATATCAGCATCTTTTTAAAGCCATATCTATGAAGAGCTAGGGTTCTCCCTAGAATGAATGTGCCTTGTAAAGAGATTTAGATTTCTTAGTTGCCTGTCCTTTAAATGTTATATTTCATGCTTTGAAAGCAAGCAACAAATTTTCCGTTTTTATGTCTTTCTTTTTATGTCTCTGTCTCTCTACCTATCATTCTCTCTGCCTGTGTCTCTGTCTGTCTGTCTGTCTGTGTGTCTCTCTCACACACATCCCTTTACCTCATTTCACAAGTCTTTCTTTTGTTTAAGTTTTCCTGGTAGTATTTAAATCAGAATACCCATTCAGAATTTAATTCCAGTAAGACTGAAACAAGGTATGAGTAACACCTAGGGTGGGAAATTTTTGCAGTAATCTTTTCATTAAAAGAATTCAGTCTTTACTCATGTTGTCTTAGAAATAAAGCTGGTGTGACAGCAAAAAGAAAAACAACTTATTTCTGTTCAGCCTAATCGACTTAGGGAAAGCAATAATCCTTTGCTAATTTCTTCCATCAGAACAAGCATATGTTGTAAAGAATCACATTTAGAACAAAAAGTAAGCTACATTAAGTGCCAAGAAATCATGCAAAGAATGGTTTGCTTTCTGAGTATGCCAGATTCTCAAGGTTCAATGAAAGGGCCTTTGTTTATCTTCCTAAACAAAGACCAGAAATTCTTGAGGAATCCCAATCTTGCTGTTTCAGACTGCTTCAGTGTGATACTGGCTTCTTGCATTGTGAGCTGTGTAGTTTGAAAGGTGCAATAAAAGTCAAGGCAATTGGGGTTGCAAAAAGAGGGTTTTCAGAAAAAGGTCTATTTGTTTAAATTGATAGAAATAATCTCCTCTCATATCAGCTGGCTTCTACTGCAGAGCAAACCTCCCCAAAACGTTGTGTCAAAAACATAAACATTTTTATAGACCAGGGGTCAGCCAGTTATGGCTCATGGGCCAAATCTGGCCCATAGCTAGTTTCAGTACAACCCTAGAGATTGGATTTTGTTTTCTACATTTTTTAAGGGTTATAAAGCCTAAATTATTTATTTATTTTCTGGCCCTTGACAAAAAAAAAAAAAAAATTGGCTAACTTGGATTTAGACAAGGCTTTTATCTGTCAAAAATTCACCCTGGGCTCTGCAGGGTGTTTTTTGTTAGTTCAGCTGGTTTCGGCTTTTCATTTTATTTCAACTTATATTTTAGATTCAGGGGGATATACATGCATGTTTGTTACATGGGTATATTGTGTGATGCTGAGGTCTGGGATTCAAATGATTCTGCAACCCACGTAGTGGCATGGTACCCAGCAGTTAGAGCTTCAACCCTTGGCTTTTTCCCTCCCTCCTCTCTCTACTAGTCCTCAGTGTCTCATATTACCATCTGTATGTCCATGACTAGCCACTGTTTAGCTTCCACTTATAAGTGAGAACATGTAGTATTTGGTTTTCTGATTCTGCATTAATTTGCTTAGGATAATGACTTCTAGCTGCATCCATGTTGCTACAACAAACATGATTTTATTCTATTTTATGGCTATGTAGTATTTTATGGTGAATATGTACTAGGTTTCTTTATCCAGTCCATCATTGATGAGCACCTAAGTTAATTCCATGTCTTTGCTTTTGTTAGTAGTGCTGCTATAAACATACGAGTACATGTGTCTTTTTGGTAGAACAGTTTATTTTCTTTTGGATATATACCCATTAATTGGATTGCTGGGTCAAATTGTAGTTGTGTTTTAAGTTATTTGGGAAATCTTGAAACTGCTTGATGATTAGTGTTGTTGAGCATTTTTTTTTTTCAGAATGGCTTGTTGGCCACTTGAATGTCTTCTTTTGAGATACTTCTGTTCATGTCTTTTGTCTGTTTTTGTTTCTTTTTTGTTTTGGATAGGCTCCATCACACATCTGTGGTCAGCTGCCTGTTTGTTAACTGGCTTAGTTTCTAGGGGTTAGTCCCTATTGGCTGGGGTGAAGGGAATAACTTAGCTACATGTCTCTGATCATCTGATGTGTAACCCAGACTTGTTTGCATGGTGGCTGACAGAGTTCTAAGAGGAAGCACAGAAGTACACAAGGCCTCTTGAGGACTGGACTTCAAGCTGTCACAATGTCCTCTCCATTCTATTGGCCAAAGTAAGTCAGAAAAACAGCAAAAGAGGAATGTGTAATTGTTTTTGCAAGGAACACACACAGAAACCAAGGGCTTTAAAAGTAGTGGCACCTAATTTGGAGTTTCACTGAGGAAGAGGAGAGCTGCCTTCCCCCTTAGATTCCCTTGTTTTCAGATTCACTTTTTTGCTTTCTCTATCTCTGCACAATTTAATCTTGTGTGGTCTCAAAGCTTGTTTTACTCTATCCTTCTGTGGTCTGGCTTTCTCTGCTTCTCTTTGTGTAGATGCCAACTATATCTATTCCATATTGAGGCATATGAACTCATATAGTGCCTCTGGGGCAATTAGGAAAAGGTAATCTTTTCTCTGGAAAATGGCTTGGCAAGTAAAGCACAAAATGGGGATTATAGGTTAGACATCCTTATATAGAATAAAACCTGCAAACTTATTTTTTGAGGAGCTCTGGTTCTAACCAGGTCCATGCTCTCTGTGTATCTGCAGACTTCAAATATCAACTGAGACTGACTCCAGAGACAGAATATGATTGTGTCTTCTTTCAGGTATCTATTCTTAGTTCAGTTAACTGGGATTCACAGGGTAGCAAGTGGCATCCTGTGTGCCACCATACACCTTGAAAGAGAGCATGAGCAAAATCTCTGAGAAATAGGACTGGTCAGACTTTTTAAAGGGAATGTGAAGAGGAAATGATTAGGGAAGAATGGTGTGGACGAATGAGTATAATGTTGCGTGCTGGATATCTGAAGAAGGCTAAGTTTTATTATGTATTTACTCAAAGATTGTAGTAAATATCAAGAGAGTAGATTCCTATCTCTATTATATATTTTACATGTTAATATATGAAGACTACATACACCATACCTACCGTGTAATAAGCCTAAGTTTTAAAAAAGATTTTACTTATATGCAAATCTTTTTCTCAATGAGCACCTAAATATTACTATATATTTTAAATAAGGTGCTCTCAATCTATGTGTGATTACATCAATGCCTGAAAGGATGTAACACTTAAGGAGTTTAATAAAATAATACAAAGATAAGCTAATATTACTAACATCACTCACAACGAAAATTATACAAAACTTACTAGACAGATTAGTTAAGCATAATTGCATATAATTAAAACATACGTTAAGTTCTGTTTTGAATTTCCAACTATTGAAAACTATTTTCAAGTATTTACTCAGTTTTATTCAACTGTATTATAAACAAGAGTCTATGATACAGTTTGGCTCTGTGTCCCCACCCAAATCTCACCTTGAATTGTAATCCCCATGATCCTCATGTATCAAGGGCAGGACCAGGTGGAGGTAACTGAATCCCAAGGGTGGCAAACACCATGCTGTTATCATGATATTGAGCGAGTTCTCACTAGATCTCATTGTTTTACCAGTGGCTTTTCCCCATTTACTTGGCACTTCTGTCTCCTGCAGCCCTGTGAAGAGGTGACTTCTGCCATGATTGTAAGTTTCCTGTGCCTCCCCAGCCATGTGGAACTGTGAGTCAATTAAGTCTCTTTATAAATTACCCATTCTTGAGTATTTCCTTGTAGTAATGTGAGAATGGGCTAATTCTTATATAACCAGTACAGATTTTCTTCGTTTGTCTAAATTCCACTGGTATGCTGCTAAGTGATCCATGTCCTATTTATCCCATGCTACTGTATGAAATTAGCATCTACTCTTAGGCACTGCTCTTCCTGTGGCTGTGTATTACCACCCTCATTTTCTAAATGTATTATTAAATCACATTATATAACATTACACCACCAGCATTTATTTGGGGAATCTTCTTTCTACCGGAAACTAAAAATAGCTTCCCATTCTATTCTCTCAGTACTGTCTAACATGCTGGCCAAGGAGAAAGAAGGGAGACTGTGTTTAATAACTTTTTCTCAAAAAAGATCAATTGGTCTTTCATACCTATTTCTACAGTTTTGTCTGTCTATATCTTTGTTAGCAAAAACAAGAATCTTAAACATGTTCTCACTGGGTGGGGCCCATTTTATTTCTTGCATCTTTTATAATCTTCTTAAATCACTTTAGGAGTATACCAAAAGGTAGATTTTGAGCTAACAGACCTGGTTTTGAATCTATAACTTATAGCTGGTAAATTTAAATAAGACATTTATGTGCCCTAATGCTCCATTACCATATATGCAAAATGGAAGTAAAAAATATATGTCTTTATTACTGTTTGCAAGATTAAAAAATAAATTTATATTAATTACCCTGTGCATTATGCAATTTAAAATTACTACAAAGCATGCTATTTTGTATTTTTAAGTCTATTTGAAGTGAAATCTTGTCGTTACCCCGTCCTTTACACAGAGTTTAAACATACTCAGCTTCTGTTAATATCCCACTAACAGAGACTTAATATTTGAGCATCTTAATACTATATGAAGGATTAACCTTTTCTTGTGTGTGGAACTTTCAGATCTCAGCCATATGTAAAAGAAACCCAAAACATGTGACTCAGCCATGTACAGGCTTGATTTATTTTATCAGAACTTACAAGGAATCTGAAGGTAGAAGGTCCAGGATTTGTGCAGTGGCTCTAACAATACTTGTTTTTTCTTTCCGTTATGCCATCCTTAGCCTTTAGTCACAGAACAGCTGTGGAACCTCCAGGCATGTGTTTGCATAATAAGCTGGAAGAAGGGATGATGGGAGAAGCAAAAGCATGCCAACTGAACCTGCCATGTTAATCATCAGAGCAATAGCCTTCTTGCATGCCCTGTTCAATCAGCTTCTACTCATGTCACATAGCAATGCCTATACTTTGTTTTTTGGCTTAACTTTTTTTTAAGATGAGCATTTTGCATTACTAAATAACACTGAGTTGTGTTAGCAAAAAGGAAAATGGAAAATAGTTTTTAGTAGACAGGTAGGAGTTTTTGACACAGATGTCTACAGAAACTTCAAAGTCATCTTTAAAAAGCATTTAACTCTCTCTTCTTCCAAAGAAACTGCAATGGTGATATATTCTGAGTAGAACAATTAAGACTTTGGAAAGATATAAATCATAGGTAAGGCTCTGACTATACATTGAGTTGTGAGAGAAAGGTAAGGGTCACTCTAGGTAAGGGAGATTGTTCCCCTAAAGAATAGTGTGACTATTCCCAAAACACAGGTGTAACTAGGAATTATGGCAGGATATCAAGACTAAGAACTGAAACATATCTGCAAGGGCATTCCTTTAAGATGGACTTAGTTTTGGAGCATTTTTTTCCTCTTGAATCATGATGAGTGTCAGAATAAGTTTACTGTTTAAATTTTAATTGATTTAGTTATTTTCTCTACTGATATGCTATGTATTGTTACATGAGTATGTGTGTTCAATACTTCTAGAACCTAATATGATGATATGGATAATATAGTGATGAAGCAAAAAACAAACAAACAACACACAAAAACCCTGGTCCATTACAAGTCTTCTCCTCTCCTGCTGACACTTGGGATGAATTAGCTGTGTTCTCTCAACAGAACTGTGGACAGTAACTCCAAGAATGCTTCATGGTGAAGGATGAGGTGGCTCACAGGAAGAAATTGTTACAGGGAGCTTGCAAAAGGTGGACAGCCACCAGGTAGGCAGTTCAAGAATTGAGACAAGTTCCATCATTCCCAAGATATGGTAGAGGAAGGTGGCTCTTGACAAAATAGAAGCTGGTTTTGTGTAACAAGAGTAAAAGGAGCAGGATTTTAGAAGGGACTAAGAACTGGGTATGAGACCCTGCACTGCCAAAAATAGGAATATGACTTCATTTCTTTTGGCCACAATTTTTACTTCTGCTAAATAAAGGCAACTTCAAGTTCCTTACCTGGAAACATTTTTTTTTTTTTCTCTAGGATTCTGAATTTAAATGTAAATCTTATGTGCTTGGAGGGAGTCTGAAATCCTTCGCAATAATGAAGGAATGGAATGAGCTACAGATTATCTGATATAGCTTGTTATCCAGCATTGTTGTGAATTGATTCATCTGGAAGCATGAAAGAACACTGCATCTCTGTGATGTGTACCGTAAGTAACATTACTGAAAATGTCATATCAGGTATTAGCCACCCCCCACCATGTTTCCTAATTCAGACACCATTTTGTTTGTTCTACAACTCTTTGTAACAAGATATTCTAGGTG
Source organism: Mandrillus leucophaeus (assembly GCF_000951045.1). Lineage (NCBI taxonomy): Eukaryota > Metazoa > Chordata > Mammalia > Primates > Cercopithecidae > Mandrillus > Mandrillus leucophaeus. The sequence goes on along the minus strand of NW_012107775.1, from coordinate 726,207 downwards.
AAATTATGTATTCACAGATTGCCAGGGAAAGTTGACTGAGAATCATTAACTATAATATGAATTATAGAACAATTGCTATTAAGTGGTATTAAAGCAGAGATGGAAGAAAATTGTGTTTATCTTGGGAACTTAAAACTTTATTAGGAAGGTGGCCTGAGAGTTGAGCTTCCAACTATGTACAGAGGTACAGAAGATTTCACAGGTACTGAGGTTGACAGAAACCTGTAAGAAGACAAAAGAATGATAGAGAAGACATGCAGTTGTAAATTAAAAAATTTAAACAGAAAAGTTACATGCCAGATCATAGTGTTAATTGGAAAAAGAGTTGGAGCTGTTTTTTCCCATCTCCCTCCTTTCCTTCTTCTCTTCTTTCCTTCTTTCTTTTGGATTACTTTTTAACATATGAGTAAGCTGATTCTGGAAGGAAAAATGATTTATCCAAGAACACACTGCTCATTACTAGTCACTAGGAATTGTTCTGAATATTCTGACTTCCAGGCTAGAGCTGCTGCTAAAAACTGTGATGGAGTTTGATCATGAAGCACCTTGATGTTGTGGGAAGTCAGGGACACCGAATGGAGGGACTGGCCGAAGCCATGGCAGAAGAACATAAATTGTGAAGATTTCATGGACATTTATTAGTTCCCCAAATTAATACTTTTGTAATTTCTTACACTTGTCTTTACTGCAATCTCTGAACATAAATTGTGGAGATTTCATGGACATTTATCACTTCCCCAATCAATACTCTTGTGATTTCCTATGCCTGTCTTTACTTTAATCTCTTAATCACGTCATCTTTGTAAGCTGAGGAGGATGTATGTCACATCAGGACCCTGTGATGATTGCGTTAACTGTACAAATGGTTTGTAGAGCATATATATTTGAAAAATATGAAATCTGGGCACCTTAAGAACAGGATAACAGCAATTTTCAAGGAACAAGGGAGATAACCTTAATGTCTGGCTGCCTGTGGGTTGGGCAGGACAGAGCCGTATTTCTCTTATTACTGAAAATGGGTAAGAGAAATATTGCTGAATTCTTTCCCCAGGAAGGAATATTAATAATTAACAGCCCTGGGAAAAGAATGCATTCCCAGGGCGGGGCCTCTAAACTTGCAGCACCCCCAGGCTTGCTAGTATTAGAAAATTCCAGCCTAGTGAATTCTAGTCAGACCGGTTCTCTGCTCTTGAACCTTGACAACACGTGCACAGTGGGACATGGAAGTTCATTAGTGATTCTAGTTTCGTCCTGACTTTCTGCCTTGTGATCTTTTGTTGCCCTTGAAGCATGTGATCTCCACACCCTATTCGTACACTCCCTGCCTTTTGAAAATTGTTAATAAAGACTTGCTGGTTTTATGGCTCAGGGGCATCATGGAACCTGCCGACATGTGACATCTCCCCCGGACACCCAGCTTTAAAAATTTCTCTCTTTGTACTCTTTCCCTTTATTTCTCAGACCGGCTGACACTTAGGGAAATAGAAAAGAACCCATGTTGAAGTATCAGGGGTAGGTTCCCCTGATACCTTGAGTTTTACATTAAACAGTCATAACTGTTGGTAGTCACAAGCCAAAGAAGTGGCATGATCTGGCTCAGGATTTAGAAAGATAATTCCATAAATAGTGTGAAAAATATGACGAGAGTGAGAATATCAGTAAGAGAGTGGTGGTAATTTTCTAGGCAAGGTCTGAGGACTATCACTGGAAAAGAAAGAATGAAGTTGGATACTTGCATAATGAAAAAAATTTCCTAATTGCTAACATGTTCTATGTATGGGACCTGGAAAACTTTACTGCAATAATCTATCCCCCACAGGTCTAGTAATCTATGCAACTCTATAGTGGCATAGCAGTGATGCGAATATGTTTCCTCTTCAATTCCCATTTGTGGTAGGGAAATTTGGGATACAGAGATGGTGGTTCAATACCATATCGAACATTGTGAATCTCTTCTTATTCTACTGGCAGACTGATAGCTGGGTGATAAGGACCTATAACTATTATTTCTACTACAACATTTATTATTAAATATCTATTCTTGACATCTGTGCTAGATTAACCATTCTTTAACCTCCTCCTTTTTTGCTGTCAAACATACCAACCTTCTCAACCCTAATATCATCACTATCAATCCAGGCTTTTAAAAGTTTCTACAGAGCTTCATAACATAAAACAAACACATGTATTAACAAAAAAGAGAAACAGCTGAATCATATATCTGATAAAGAGTACTGGTGACTGTGCTAATTGCTCAGCTGAGTCCTGCATCATTTTATAGCCTGTCTAGTGTGCTACCCAGAAGTAATTTCCCCAAACATGTTTTCTGTCCTTCAACAGCTAGTACCATGCTTCTAAGCTTCTGTTTTCTAATTTGGATGAATGAGTGAACTTGGCTGAGGGGATGCATTGTCAAAGCTGATTTATGTTGTTGTCAATCCAAACTGCTTAGCTCTGCAGCTGAAATTATCCTTACATGCCCATTGTTCAGAGTTCAGAAAAACACCTTCTGTTCTATTGTTCAGCCATAGTCAGAATACAGATTTTCTGTGCTGTTGTTGTTCTTTTCCCTATGCATCGAGCTTTTCTACAATAATGGATGACTCTACTGCAGAGTTGTTTTCTTTTAATCTCACAGGAAAGGACAGAGCACAGTTACAAATTGACACAATGGGCTGGAGGTGATATTTAAAAAAATCTCTAAAAGCGTAAATAACTACCAACCATTTTTTATTTTCATAGAACCCATTTCTAGCACTAATGGGAGAATATATATTTTATATATATATACACACACATATGTGCATATGTGTGTGTGTGTGTGTGTGTGTGTGTGTGTATCTCCACACATATATAGTGTGGTCAATGATTGTCATCTGTGTAGTCCTGAATAATTTATCCAAAAGTGAAGAATAGGCTTCTCTGTATATACCTTTCCCTGTTTCATTCAGGCTTTAAATAGAAAACCAAAGCTATTCTCAAATTAGAATAATTTGATAAAAGTTTACTTATTGGTGGTTTGTAAAAGCAAAAAGAATATGGTGATCTTAAGAAAATTTGCCACTCTGAACCCTCCAAGTCCACTCCAAGGCCTAAGTGAATGGAGTAGTTACTGGAATCCGGAATTGGAGAGCTATGCAGATGGGTCTACCTGGAGAGAAGGAGTGATTTTTGCTCATGGGACACAGCTAGCCCAGAGTAATGTCTCCAGGGCGGGAGGCAGAGAAATATATAACTACCTACTCTCCTCCTCCTTCCATGCCCTACTGAGACCCTCTATTGGCTTAACACAACCAGGAACCACAAAATGAAATATCCTAAAGCTGCTGCTGTAATGGGTACAAGGTAACCTCTAAGACAACAAGCTGGGTGGGATGTGAAGGGGGTCAATCTAGAGAAGCAAACAAAAGATATGGGGTGCATTATTTGTCAGTGTTGCCATTACATAATTCTTGAACGAATCTTTTAAGGTTAACATCTTCACCTATAAATTGATCACTTTATTTAGTTCAAGGTCAAAAACCTAGTTATGTTCTGTATTTGGTGTTTTAAACTAATATTTAGAAAAAAGCTCACAGCTTGGCCCATGGCAGGTTTGGAGCCAAGGACTTTGACCAGAAAAGCAGAAAGGACTCTCTTCAATCCCATTCCCTCTTAGCATGGTTTATCCAGACACAGTTCCTTTTCAAGCATATGCTTACACCTCCCCCAGGTTTCTGTGTTTCACTCCGGTGCCTCTCGTCCTGGATGTTGTAGGCAATCAGGCCTCTGAGACCAGATACATCCTTCCAGGCTTTGGAACACAGCCTTGTTTATAATGACACCTTCCTACATTGATCCCACTGCTGTTGCTTTAGGACTTGAGAATATTACCAAAAACAATACTCTGCCTAGTTTCTTTTTGGGAGACTATATGCTGTAGGAGCTCAGAGAGGCTTTACTATCAGGAGAGGAGCATCAGTGCTACCCAATCAGGTCTTTAACCCCAAGCAGCCCAAAATAAACACAGAAAAAATTCTGCCATTTTCAGAATTTTTTTGTACTTCCATGGGAGTGTGTATGTGGAAGTTGGTATGCACACATATTCCTGAAGTGGGGGTATTTTTACTGGAG
>NW_012107775.1:701835-721684 GCF_000951045.1 Mandrillus leucophaeus | reverse complement strand
GCATCACAATAAACAATATTTTTATTGAACTTCCTAAGTTATAGATCACTTTTTAAATTCTTTACCTAATTTAATTCTCTCAGCAAGACCATGGGATAAACAGTTTCATCCCCACATCCAGGATGAAAAGGCTCAGGCTAAGAAGCTTGATTTTTCTCAGAAAATGTGGTCCTTTGTGTTTGGCCATCCCAGGTTTCACACTCTTGGTCTCTGTGTCATATATGAGTCTAGGGAAGCTGTTAACACAATGTAGTCTCCAATGCATGCCACTACTTAGAACACTTAATAACTTCTTTTTTAAATTTCACATATCTTGCTTAGATATGCCAAGGTTTGCCCTTGATGCCCGCTCAAATCTTGAAAATTGAGTCATTTATAACAAACAGCAAGAATCATAACAGCAGCATCTAAGTTGCTCAGAGTTATAAAACCAGATGCTGAACTGTAATAACTTATCTTTAGCCTCAGCATTACTCAGAGACCTCATATTACAATGGAGCCAAACTCTCCGCTCAATGGCCTTGGGTGAATCTAGCAAGAGCTTTTCAACTCATACCTTTGGACACAAAAGACAACCTAAGGAGATATTTTACCCATGCCCAAATAGAGAAAGGAAGAGAAAGAAAGAGGAAGACAAAGGAAGGTGGGAGGGGGGAAGATGTGACTTTTAAAATATGAAATATACATATATTTCCTATGTATATATGGACTTCTTGTTTAATAGGTCAACTTAGACTCTACTAAATTAGTTCAAATTTTTCTGAGATCATCATTTTTATTATGGTACTAGTAAGAAACTTAAAATCTCATCTCTTTCTACAATTGATTACTAACACAGTGTATGCAACTTGTCATGCATTTGGGAGATCTGCTCTTGATTAATGACTTGATAGCATCTCCAGATGTAAAGATGAGGGTCTTATTTTTTCATTCAATTTAGTCACAGCTTAAATAATTTTTGTTGTTAGCAATGCTTATGTTTCTAAAGCAAGATCCTATGCCTCTCTCATTGTGTGTGGAAAGATTAGACTCAAATTCGAAGAGGACATTTTGTTAGCCTTAATATAAGGAATTGGGAAACATCATATATGAACATTCACCTGGAGACAGAATATTCTGTAAGCATGATCTTTTTCCTTTCCATTTTATAATAAAAATCAAACTGAAGAAATTCCTGGGCTTTTCCCATTAACAGTCAGCTTTCAAAGGTCTCTTAGTAAAATGTATTTCAGAAACAAATTCAGTGAAGTCAATTTTTGAACTTTCTTCCCACATTTGTGCTAACGAACAAGAAACAATCACAGCAACGAATTAATTACTCTAATAACATCTCTCATAATCACATTCTTTCAAGAACAAGGGTCTTTTTTCTTCTTGTACTGAAGAACAGCCAATCAAAATACAGATATAATTATTCTAAAAACTCCTTGCTCTCCCTTTTAATATAATTATTTTAAATATCTAGGGAGAAAAACTAAGGAGACACAATCAGAGGAGGAATTAATTACTTTATTAACTTTGCTTTTACTCGGTTTCATTTATTCACAGTTCTGGAAGGGGCCCTCCAGAGGTCATTGTTCCATGCATCTGCCACCTGTCAGGGATGCTTCAAAACCATACAGACAGATGGATAGCTTCCTAATGTTTTTGCTCCATCATTTAGGGTTTATTTTTTTTTTCTTTTCTTTCTTTCATTATTCCTTTTCCTGTGCCTTCTGGTCTGTAATTGCCTGGAAGAATGACACACACACAAACACGCACACACACATTCAGGATTTCTCCAATTCCTTAAAGATAACACACTTTATCTAAAACATCATTAAATCTAGAACTTGTTTTTGGAAAAGTTATATATCTTCACATATCCATTTACATTTTGAAGAGGTGAGCTTAAGTACTACAAGATGGATAATGATAGGATTCTGGAAACATTCCAGAGAGTAGAAAAAGGGGGAAAAAAGACATGTTGAGAATGCTGCCTCATTTCTACTACTGGCCATAAATTACATTTTGAACAATGACACTTACTATTATATTTTTCTTTTTAGTTCGCTACATGTTTATGACATTGTAAACATTCCCTTTAAACATTTTAAGGAAATAAAAGAAAGTTGTTGTTCAAAATAAAGGTAATCATTTTTGTTTGTTTTGGTTTGTTATCTAGTGTGGTAAGTAACATTCTTTTGAAGAAAATTTTAGGATCAGTGAAAGAGGTTCTGTTTTTAGAAATATTTTGGGGACAGCTTCTCTTAACCTTGTACCATACAATGAATGACCATTGCAAACTAGCTCTATATTCATTTTCTTATATTTTCTAGGAGTCCATATTTTTATGAATTAAAAACTGAGCAGATGTAAGTGGCAACCATTGGGTCAACATGTAGGGCCATGATTCTGATTTTGTGGTGTTTTGAGGCAGAGAACACATAATGATTACCTGTCCAGGAACACTATGTGGTCAGGAACTTCTGTGGAACTAAATTCAAAGGATTATATATTTTAGATGTCAATCTGGATACATGTTCAAATATGTGTAGTGGGCCAGGCATAGCGGCTCATGCCTGTAATCCCAACACTTTGGGAGGCCAAGGCAGGCAGATCACCTGAGATCAGGAGTTCAAGACCAGCCTGGCCAACATGGTGACCTGACGTCTCTACTAAGAAGTACAAAAATTAGCCAGGTGTGGTGGTGGGCACCTGTAATTCCAGCTACTTGGGAACCTGAGGCAGGGAGAATTACTTGAACCCAGGAGGTGGAAATTGCAGTGAACGGAGATGCAGCAACTGCACTCCAGCCTGGGCAACAGAGCAAGACTCCATCTCAAATAAAAAAAAGAAAAGGAAAAAATGTGTAATGATCCCAGGCATTGCCTTTATGTATCTTTTGCTCTTGTGTGTGGTTATCCTGGTGGATTAGTTATGAATACTAAAGTATCTTCAGAACTGCTTTTATTATGTTTGTTTCTCCATCTGAGCTCTTCAAGAAGGATGTTCACATATTTGTACAGGTAACTAAACTAAAGTTGTGTTCTGTCTATTGTTTAAGGGGACATGATATCAAACCTGCCCCTAGGATACTGAAAACAGATATGTCAGCTTTTTGTCTGATGAGACAAGACACCACATAGTAGCTTAAAACAATAACCATTTTCTTTAGTTCAGCATTGAGGGTTGACTGAGTTATCCTTCTCATACATTTGTGGTCATTTGGTAGGTTGACTTGTGGCTGGATGTTCTATTGAACAGCGTTATTTGCAAGTGTAATGGTTAGAATTCTGGTTTATTTATGTGGGCCTTAGCATGGATTGCTTCTCTTTCTTCCACAAGATCTCCAATCTTCAAGCAGCCTAGCTCAAGCTTTTCTACTTCATATAATTGGGTTGATATCCCCCACCCAAATTCTTGTCCACCCAGAAACTCAGTATACTGCAAATACAATTAGTTAAAATAAGGTCATACTGCATTAGGACGGGCCCTAACATCAATGACCAATATCCTTAAAACAAAAGGAGAGGACAGACAGAGACAAATGGAAAGAAGAAGAGAATAAGAAGGTGGAGGTGGAGATTGGAGTGATGAAGCTACAAGGCAAAGAAAACCAAGAATTGCTAGGAACCACCAGAAGCTAGGACAAAGCACAGAACTGATTTCCCTTCATAACACCTAAGAAGGAACTCACTCTGCTGATATGGTGATTTTAGATGTTCAGCCCCCGGGAGTGTGAGAGAATAGAAAAGTGTGGGTTGTTTTCATCAACTCTGTCCATAGCACTTAGTTATGGCAGCCCCAGGAAGCTAATACATGGTATTTTCAAGGTTTCAAAGAAAAGAAAATGAGAGCAAGTCCAAGCACTCATCAAGTTTTTGTTTGAGGCATGTTTCCTGATGTTCCATAGCCCAAAGCAAGTCACATGGTTAACCAAGTCAAAGAATGAACAATAGTCTTCACCCCTTAATAGGAAGAGCTGTAAGCCATATTGAAAGGGGCACAGACACATAGAAGGAGAACATGTGACTCTTTTTGTTGCCTTCCACCTCTGCACCTTTAAGATGTAGCTACTATCCTATCATCCATGGGTAGCATATCCTAATATAAGGTTTAGGTATATATAAGGTTCTGTGGTGTATGCTCTTTAAAAAATGTCATAAAATACATTATTAGATCAACTGATTTTAAAAAATCTGGTTGAATTGAGTTTTGAGGCTCTTGAATTCACAGACCAGAAATAAAGTTTGGTGCCAGGTAATGAACTGAAATTTAGATTGCAATTGGACCCTTTGTTGTGTGAACAATTACACCCAGAAATTTTCATAATTACTCTTTTAATGTAGACATCTCTTAGAAGGTAGATTAAACCAAGAAAAGTTTCCTGAAGTCATATTTTTTCTGGTATTTTGTTTGATATTTTACTTCCTAAATAACGATCAGTTTCATGGAAAGGCGTAATTAGTAAATGACAGGGCATCTTTGTTGCTGCCAATTTCTTTTGGTGCACTGGGTGGTTAAGAAAAAGTTAATTCTGTAGAATTTCTTATATATGCTTGTTCAAGTGGTCCACTCCTCACTGAAGCTTAAACATCAAAGGACTTTGTTCTTTGGAAAACCCTATAAAAGACATGAATAGACAAACTACAAAATGAGAATATAAATCATTATATAGACAAATGTACTGTATCAATGTAAATTTATGAATGTGTCAATTGTGCTGATGGTATGTAAGAAAACATTCCTATTCTTAGGAAATACTCATTTAAATATTAAGGGTAAAGAGTCATTATATATACAATGTATATTTTGTTCAACTAGTTCAAATATTTCAGAAAATTAATGAAGTAAACATATACAGGATATGGGGTAAAATATTAATAATAGGTAAATATGAGCAAAAGGAAGGCAAGTATTCTTTATACTATTTTTATTTTTGTAGAATGTATAACTAAGATGATTTCAAAATGTAAAAATTATCATTAAATATGTTTTGCTTTTTTAACAAAATCAAATGACAACCAAGTTATGTCCACTTTAATTTCTTCAGTTTTCCTCTCTGACATTACACAGTTGCTGTTTTGTTCCTGGGAAGGAGATGATGTTGCCTTCTGTGGAAAGGTTTTTATCAGGTCAGCTCCATTTAGGAAAGGCCAAGTTCTTACGGGTTTTTTACTTGTGTGGAGGGTCTAAGTAAGCAGACAATCTGTCTGTCAAGCTACACCAGATGGCCTAGCTATTAAGTTGATCTACTACACAGTGCCTACACTCTCTCAAAGGCAGGCTAATGGGTGAGGAAAGCAGGTAAGTGAAATGCCAAGGAAAATGGCAGTCAAGGCTGCGAATCGTATTCTAGTCTGCTTTGTAAATAGGGAGATGGATAGAAAGTAGAAGCATTATGTTCAATGGCCCTCACTTGAACATGAAAAATAACTTCTTCTTTATTAATAAATGACATTAGATATATTCATACATCCCTTTTATCACAGCTAACACAGTAATGCAGTCACAAACTCATTGATGAATAAGAAAAACTGTCAATGTCTTAAGTACCTTTTATTCAGTAACCAGTTTGTCAAGGAGGCTCAACATGGTGGGGTTTAAAAATGCAATGGCTTTTTTTTTCCAATCACTGCTTTGTAGAATATATGTTGCTGTCCATTAATAAATCATGTGATTTTCACAGCTTTCCATTTACTCACAGTAATTAAAATTCAGACCATGTTAAAGCTTAAAAATCTAACTTGTTCACTAGCAATTATTAAAATTTGGTAAACTTGAAAGCTTCAAATCAAACTCAATTCAAAACTCAATTCCTCAGCATACACTACATTGCTTCCCCATCCCCCATGCCCACTTCCACTGACACTGCCACCAATGCAAACCTGAGATGAGAGGCTTACTGTGGAGTGACAGAGGCTTGGAAATCCATCCACCTTTTGCAATCCAGCTCTTCTGCACCTGGACAGAGGGGAGGTATAAGTGAAATTTCTCCTTACTTTACTAGGTAAGGTTTTAATGCTTTTGTAGGCCACCTCTGTTGTTTTTGCAACACAGACTGACCTTTGTTGTCCTCTAAATGGCAGACCTGTAAGGCCTGCTTCTCTCATGGAATGTGTGCTTAAGTTACTATATTGTGTGATTTCCCCACTCCATCTTTCCCTGATCCTAGGTTTGGAAACCTAAATGGGGCCAGGTGCCTCACGCTTTGCTACCACTTGACCCATGGCAGACTCTCATATTCTTCCCAAACTGCCCACTGCTTGTGTCAGTTTACTCTAATTCTCTTCTTATCACCTCCGATAGACCCAGCAGTAGATTTATGTGTCTCTTGCCCAAGCAAGTGTCCAACTAAGCAGTGGAAAGCTAACCCTCTCCCCATCTTGAAACAACCTCTAACTACTTTGAGTCTCCTTTCATTTTGTTTCAGAAGAGAGAAAAACCTATTCTTTCCATCAATAAACCTTGAAAGATTTAAAATTCAAACCAAATATAACATGGTCATTTTCACTGGATTTCAGACACAATGTATTTTTTTTTCTTCTGCACTCAGTCCAAAAGGTCCTGAAAATTCCTCATGGGAATCCTAGAATTCTGCATTATGAGGCTATATAAAAAGGCACCTCACCACCCACTCCCATTCCCGCCAGGGTGATGTCAAAGTAGGGATGAGTGGGGAGCTAAAACGTTCATTCTTGGTGGGCAATAGTAAGCATGCTCCTGACTCTCCCACCCTCTTCATTTTTCCTCCCACAGCACTGCCATGTCAGAGGAGATGTCTGTCCCCACTGGGTGGTGACAAGTATTGAATTTTCCTTTCCTTTCCCCAGTGGGTTAATGCCAAAGGAGTTCTAGTGGAGAGTTAGGACTTTCTCAGCCATTATGTGGTAACTGGGATATCCACCCCCTGGTGTCACCTCCTGCTATCACATGGTGACCCAGACCTTCCAACCCTAATAGGTGGATGAGAGGGGATATCTGCTTGTTCTTAATCCAGGAGGAAAGAATCAAATCTTCCACCATTTAGTATGATAACAGCTATAATTATTTTGTAGATATTCTTCACCAAGTTGTGGGAGTTTTTCTATATTCCTAGATTACTGAGAGTTTTTATCCTGGTATTGGATTTTGTGAAATGCTTTTTCGCGATAATACAATTTTTATTCTTCAGCCTGTTAAAGGTGGATTACATTGATTTTTAAATGTTGAACTAGACTAGCATACCTAGACTAAATCTACTGGGCATAATATATAATTCTTTTTAACACACTGTTGGATTTAAATTACTCATGTTTTGGTGAGGAATTTTGAATTTATCTTCATGAAAGACACTGGTCTATAGTTTCTTTCTTTTTTTTTTGAGCTGGAGTCTCACTCTGTTGCCCAGGCTGGAGTACAGTGGCACGATCTCGGCTCACTGCAAGCTCTGCCTCCCGGATTCAAGCCATTCTCCTGCCTCCCCCAAATAGCTAGGACTACAGGTGCCCGCCACCACGCCTGGCTAATTTTTTGTGTTTTTAGTAGAGACGGGATTTCACGGTGTTAGCCAGATGGTCTCAATCTCCTGACCTCGTGATCTGCCCGCCTCGGCCTCCCAAAGTGCTGGGATTACAGGCGTGAGCCACCACGCCCGGCCCTAGTTTCCTTTCTTCTAATGTCTCGGTATAGTTTTGGTACAAGGATGGTGCTGGCTTCAAAGAGTGAATTAGGATGTGTTCTCTCTTCCAATTACATTAAATGATCTAATATACTACTCAGAAGAAGATTGGAAGAATGGATTTAAAAAACATGATAAACATGCTCTAACAAAATGACTAAAAGGAACTCACTTAAAATAAAACAATATAGATAACTTTAAAGTAAAAGTATGTACAAAGGTGCACCATTTAATCATTAAGCCAGAGAAAGCAAGAGTGACCATCATACTATCAGATAAAGTAAAATCAATGCAAACAATATTAATAAAGGCAGAGCAAGCATTACATAAGAAACATCAATCCCCAAATAGGTCACAGAAATCCTAAATGAATATATACCAAAAAAGGGCCACAATTATTTGCATAAAAATGATAGAATTAAGAAAACAAAAAGGCAAATAAACAATCATAGGAGACTTCAACATCCATGTCTCAACAATTACTAGAAAAACTAGACATGAGTTTAGCAAGAATGTAGAAGAACTCAATATCATCATTAATCAATCAGATCTGATTTACATATATAGAACATTTCATTTGAAATCAGCATAGTACACTTTTCATTAGTGTGTACAGTGTACATGTAGCATGACACACCATCTGTTGGACTGTTAAAAAAAAACTCTCAACATATTTAAAAGAATTAAAATTTCTGAGAACAATGGAATCTGGAACTCAGTAACAGAAGTATATGAGGGAAATCTCCAAATGCTTGGAAAGCAAATGACACACTTAATAATAACATAATTAAGTAATTCATGAATCAAAGAGAAAGTTTCAGGGAAAATCGCATACTACATTGAAGTGAATAAAACTACAAACTTATTAAAATATGTGGACCACAGCTCACAAGAAAATTTATAGCACTAAATGCTCACATGAGAAGAGAATCAATATCTCAAATCAATAATTTAAGCTCCCACCTCAGTAAACTAAAAGACAAGCAAAATAAAACCAAAGAATGCTGAAACAAGTAAATTAAAAAGGTAAGATCAGAAATCAGTGAAACAAAAAACTGAATCTATTTAAAAGACCAAAAAAATTGAAACGGACTGAAAAAAAAGAAAGAGACATGAATTACTAATATCAGGAATGATCTGGAAGATACCATTACAGATACTGCAGTCATGATAAGTGTTATAAGGCACCATTACAACTAATTCCATACACACAAGTTTGACAACTTAGATAAATTGGACCTAATCCTCAAAAGCACATACTACCACCACTTATGTAAAATAGGTAAGTTGAATAGCCCTAAAATATTAAGAAAATTGAATTTGCAATGTAAACTCTCATAAAAAAGAAATCTCTAAGTCTAGATTGTTTCACTGGAGACTTCTATCAAGTATTTAAAGAATTAATATCAGCACTACACAATCTCTTCCAGGAAACAGAAGAGAAGGGAAGACTTCCCAAATCATTTTATGATTTATTATTAATTTATTGTACTGACACCAAAACCAGGCAGAGAAAATACAAACAAAACAACAAAATACAATCCTTCTTATAAATACAAAAATTCTTAAGAAAATATTAAGAAATATATTTTAGCAATATATACAAAAGAATTATACACCATTACCAAGTGAGACTTAATACATGTCTCCGAATAGCAGGAACAGACGGGAGCTTCCTCAACTTGATAAAGAACATGCACAGATTACCTATAGCTAATATTCTAAGGGTGAAAGACTGAATATTTCCCTCCAAAGATTGGAAACAAAGAAAGAATGTCCACTTTAATCACTGCTGTTCGACATCATTCTGGAAGTCCTAGATGGAGTAATAAAACAAGTAAAGAAAAAAAAGGAATATAGATGAGAAAGGAAAAAATAAAACATTTTATATTTGCAGATGACATGAAAGTCTTCATAGAAAATCTCAAATAATCTCAAAAACCCCTTTGAAAACTAATAATTGAATGCAGCAAGTTTGCACTATACAAGAACAATGTTCAAAATCAATTGTATTTCTATATGCTTGCAATGAATGCATGGAAACTGAAATAACCATTTATAATAGCTCAAATAATGAAATACTTAGGTGTAAATCTACACAAATATATAAAGGACTTGGATTTTGAAAATTAGCACGATATTATTAGACATACATTGTATTTAGTTGTCCATATGTCTGTCTGTCCTTCACCGATTACAGTTCTTTAGCAGAAGCCATTTAAACATCTTTGTATGGCAGTATTCAGCAGTCTTATTGCTTAAATGTTACAAATGTTTTGCAAAGAGACAAAGAAGTTGAAATAAATAGTGACAGGCATGTATTTAGAAGTTTGGAATGTAGAATTTAGTTGGTACTTAAACACTTTCTAATCACGAAGGAAACCGATTTTGACAGTAGATGCTAACACTGTCCTCCGACTCCCGTGTCATCGTGAAGGCTGGGATTCATTGTGATTGGAATCTCCAGATTGCCTTACAGCTTTCTATATGACCCTTCTACATTCTCTGCTCAACAGTCTTGAACTTTAGCTCTGCAAAAAAGGAGTGGTGTTGGGGGACTAATGTAAGAAGATAAGAAAAAAAGAAGTTTGGATATGTAGGAAGCTTGTGGGAGGGAAGGTAGTTGTTCAGATACAGAGCTGTGTCTCCTGACTCACTATTTGCCTTTTTACGAAAGGAGCTACCTCCTCATCCTAAGAACAAAGAGCAGTTGGCTAATTAGTGTCCTTAAATTCCCTCAAGGAAAGTTATTTCGATAGCTGTGACCTTTGTTTCAGTTGAAATTTTTGATCTCTCTTTCTCCTGTGACTTCAATTTTTGCTTTTGGTTATGATAACTTATATAATTTCACATTTTTAATTATACAGTTCTTAAAGGCAAAAATGTGGCATTATACACCTCTATAGCCTTCACAGCACAACACAGCTACAGGCTTTGCTCATAGTAGGGGTCCAAAAATATTGGAGAAAAGAAATAAAAAGTGTTTGTTTATTGCCTAGCAAAGCACTATGTTACATTCTGGGATCACACCAGTGAGTAAAGCTGGCATTTAAGTGTTAGAAGGCACACATCAAAACAATAATCACATATGCTAATGTAAACTCATAAAATATTATAAATGGCATTAAGGGAGTAAATGTTAACTATACTATGGCTAGAGTTGGAGTGAGGATTATGGCCAGATTTAGAAAAGGCATCTATGAAATGATATTTAAGTTTTCTGGTCTGAGAACTTGGCCAGGTATAAGCCAAAGAAAAGAGCATTCTAGCAAGAATGAACGACTTTAGTGAAAAGTAGACAGGAGCTTGAGGAACTGAAATAAATTAACAGAACTGAATTGGGAATTTGATTTCTCCCTCTCACCTTAATCCTCCATTTTTCCTCTATGTAAGAAATGAGAAGGTGCTCATCCCCCAAGGAAATTAAGCAGTTCATCAGGAAGCAGCACTAGTGCAAAACATTAACATGTATCCCCTTGATTATCTAAAGAAATATTTCTCTCTGTTAAAAAAGAAGTCTTATTATTCCACAAAATTGGGGAAACTTAAATAAATATTGAAGTGACTTTGATGTAAAAACGGTTGAAATGTCTTTCTTATTCTAATTGCATTTTTGTCTTCAGAATGTAATCACTGACCATTACTGCCCTTAGCTGCAGCCTACACATTCTTTCATATTTTGTGAAGTTCATTTTTCTCATTTGGCAATTTTAAATCAAGTAAAGTCTAACATTTTTTAGTTTTCCGAAGTAGAAATATAGTTAACAAACTTCTCTTATCAAATTGTAGAAGACTAAGATATATATGCAAAGAAATTTATTGTAACTGAATTGTATGTGATTTAAAATTAGTTATCAACGGATTTAAAATAAATTGATTTTTTCACATCCTTGATATTGTCAAAATCTATTCTTTTTTTAAATGATATTTTAAAAGGCTTTATCATTAAGAAAGAGAAATAACTAGTGAGACCCTAATCAACCTTAACACATACATAATAGCCGTCCCTGCTATTATTATCAGCCATCGATGTTCCAAATAATTTGAAAGCATAAAGAAGACACAGTTTTCTCACAGTAGGAGTCAAGCCAAGTAGAATAAATACTAGGTGAAAATTCTAGAGAATTTTATGAGAGGTAATTTGTACATTCTTTCATCTCTTTTTGGTTTCTTTTTCAACTTGGGAAATTATCTAGACTAGCCTTTTGTATCTACTTTTATAATAATTGTCAAATAAAGCCTCTGGCTTAGTATCCTCATAGAAACAGCAGCTTCTATTAACCATCTGTTGTTCCTTTAATTATGGTTTCTGTAATGATTGTGAAAGAATAGAGATGAAAATTTGATAAATTGGGGAGCACTAGACCAGAAGCATTCATGTATATTAGTCTGAAAAAAGCACTTCTATTAGACAACTTTCTATTCCACATTCAAAAATTCATCAGAACGTGATATAAAAGAAAAATTGATCTGCCTTTGACACTGGGTCTTAATGTGTGATTGTGTTCAATATATCTTAGGTTTGGAATATGTTGAAGGAACCTCACACAAGCAGAATATGGTAAGTAGATGAGAGTTTTATAAATAATAATTATAACTATTTGGGCCTCATAGTTAATTTCTACCATACTCCATGAGAAAGATATGCCGATGAATTTTCCTTCCTTGCTACAGTCAGCAGAAATTGAATTCTAGATCAATGTTTCTTTCCAGAAAATCCCTGATGCCACCATAAACCTTCCATATTTTATGCTCTTCTGGAAGTTTTAGAAAAGTACAACTGAACCCACACTTTAAAGATACCCCATTTCACGTGGCAAAAATATAAAAATTACCACCATTGTAATCAGGCCTCCTGAACACTCTCAGGCTGTGAATAAATCAGTCATGCATTTTGAGTTTCATTTCACATTTTCTTCTTCAAAAATAGGTGTTTAGGCAATATATTATGGTGAAAAGATAATTGGATAATTCTGTATCCTGCTTGAAAAATTTAATGACTGTGAGATGCTGGGAAAGTTATTCTTGCTCTTTTAGTCTAGGTTTTCTCAACAATTAAAAACTATCAGTCGAGGTTTCAAAATAATCTATGATTTTTCTTTTCACTTCTTTCAAAATTTTATATTTGTCTTTGGTAGCTGAAGTTTCATTATGATGTGTCTTTTTGTGGTTTTCTTCCTGCTGCATTTTATTTTGAATCGAATGGCTTCATACAATCTGGCCTTTATTGTTTTCATATGTTTATTATTATGATTATTATTATTATTATACTTTAAGTTCTAGGGTACATGTGCATAACGTGCAGGTTTGTTACATATGTATACTTGTGCCATGTTAGTGTGCTGCACCCATCAACTCGTCAATGTTTTCATATATTTTAAAAAATTCTGTATCTTTGCTTTTAAAATATACCTTTGATCACATATATTTCTTTTTTTTTCTGCTAGAAATCCATTTGGAGGTACCATTGGCTATGTCTCTGTCATCACTGTTTTTAATTTATATTTCCTTTGTTCCCCTGTGTGCCATTATATGTACTATTTTTTTCTTTCAATATTTAATAGCTTTATTGAAACATAATTTATATATCATATTACTTACCAATTTAAGGTGTATAAGTCAATGGTTTTTAGTATAGTCACAGTTTTCAACCACAGTCAATTTTTGAATATTTTCATTGCCCCATAAAGAAACCTCATAACCATTAGTCACACCTCATTTCCCATAAATTGGCTCTCAGCCATAGATAATTACTAACCTACTATCTGTCTCTATAGATTTTCATATTTTGACATGTAATAAAAATGGAATCATATAATACAAGACCCTTTGTGATTACTGTTTTCAGTTAGCATGTTTTCAAGATCTATTCATATTGTATCATGTCAGTACTTCATTACTTTTTATTGCCAAATAATACTTATTATATGGGTAGAATACATTTATTTATCCATTCATTAGCTGATGGGGTTTTGGATTGTTTCCACTTTTTTGACTATCACAAATAACGCCACTGCAAATATTTGTTAGAGACTGAATTGTGTCCCTCCAATGCTCATATGTTGAAGCCCTAACTCATGTTCCTTAGAATGTTTTTCTATTTGTAGATAGGACCATTAAAGAGGCAAGTTAAAATGGAGTGCTCAGGGTGGGTACTAATCAAATATGGCTGGTATCCTTATAAGAGGAGGTTAGGACACAGACCACCTAGAAAGATTAATAATACCATGTGAAGACACCAGAAAAAGAACTATCTACAGGCCAAGGAGAGAGACTTCAGAACAAACAACCTGTCTGACACCTTGATTTCTGGCTCCCAGCCTCCTGAAATGTGAGAAAATAAATTTCTATTGTTTAGGCTACTTAGTCTGTTGTATTTGTTACAGCAGCTGTAGACAAATACATTATTCACAAACAAGTTTTTGTGTAGAGGTATGTTTCATTTCTCTTAAGTATATACATAGGAGTGAAATTGTTGGTCATATGCTAACAGTGTGCTTAAACTTTTGAGCAATGGTCAGACTGTTTTCTAACATGTCTGCACAGTTTAAATTGCCATCAGTAGTAGAAGAGGATTCCAAGTTCTCGACATCCTTTTTTTTTTTTTCCCCTCTCTCTTCTTTTCTTGGTATAAACATCTTAGCAAATATGAAGTGTCATATTGAAGAAAACCACATAACTCAAGATTATGAAGACTTACTTCTATGTTTTCTTCTACAATTTTTATATTTTCAGCACTTACTTTTAAGTGTGTGATTCATTTGGGGTTATTTTTTATGTACAATGTGAGGAAAGAGTATATATTCCTGGTTTTGCACATGGATATCTAGCTCTTTCACCACAGTTTGTTGAGAAGACTATTCTTTCTCTCACTGAACTGTCTCTGCCTTGTTGAAAATTAATAGTTACTTGAAAATTTATTTCTGGTCTCTATTCCATTACTCTTTATGTCTGTCCTTCTGCTAGTATCAAACAGTCTTTATTAGTGTAGCTTTGTAGTACATTTTGAAATAAGGAGTGTGATCCAAATGTTGTCTTTTTTAAAAAGTATGTTTTAGTGATTCTAGGTCCCTTGCAGTTCCATATTGTATTAGTTCATTTTCACACTGCTATAAAGAATACCTGAGACTGGGTAATTTGTAAAGGGAAGAGTTTTAATTAACTCACCATTCTGCATGGCTGGGGAAGCCTCAGGAAACTGACAATCGTGGTGGAAGGTGAAGGGGAAGCAAGGCACATCTTATATGGCGGTAGGAGAAAGAGAGAGGGGGGAAGTGCCAGACACTTAACAATCAGATCTCATGAGAACTCACTATCACAAGAACAGTATGGGGGAAACTGCCCCATCATCAAATCACCTCCCACCAGCTCCCTCCCTCAACACCTGGAGATGACAATTCCAGATGAGATTTGAGTGGGGACACAGAGACAAATGATATCAATATGAATTTTAGGATCAATTTGCAATGTGCACAAAAAAAAAAGCTTAGATTTTGATAGAATTTTGTTGAATCTATAAACTTGGGAAGTATCACCATCCTGACAATACTAAATCTTCTGATCTATAAAAATGGTATGCCTTTTCACTTATTTAGGTCTTCTTTAATTTCCTTAACAATGCTTTATAGTTTGCAGAATATAAGTTTTGTATGTCTTTTGTTAAATTAATTCCTAAGTGTGTTGACCATGTAGATTTTTCACAGATGCTTGCTTGTCAAGTGTTTTATAAATGAGGATTTAATTTTATAAAATTCATTTTCTGAATGTATTGAGAAGTTTTTGTATTTTATTCTACTGACATAGTGTATCAGCTGATACAAATTAATTGATTAATAAATTAATTGATTTTAGAGTATTTAAAAATTGCACACCTGGGATAAATCCCAGTTGGTCATGGTGTATAATCCTTTGTATGGGTTTGGTTTTCCTTTTTTTTTTTTTTTTTTTTTTTTTTTCAGAGCTAGCTGAGGTTTTATTTTGGATCAAAAACAACAACAACAACAACAACAACAAACAACAAAAGCAATTGAATTGTTTTGCAGCTGGAGGCATGGGCAAGGGTGGGGGCTGAGAGCTAGGGCTGAGCCTTAGGTGAGTCTCCTGTTCCCTGTACTCCCCTGCACAGTGGCCTCCCTCCTGGACTCTGGGGCAGCCTCAGGAGGGGCAGGCTGGGAGTGGCTGCTGCAGCTGTTCACTTGGGCAAAACGTCGGGGGACTTGGACACCAGCTTCCCATCGCGGCTCTCGATCTTCTTCACAACCATGGCCCTGGTAGAGCTGGTGTGACTGAAGGAGCTGAAGCCCACACCAGAGCCAAAGCTGCAGCCCACACCGTAGCTGAGGCTGGGTCTTGTGAAGCCCCCATAGGACGAGCTCAGGTCACCTGCATAGTCTCTGATGGTCTTAGTATGGTTACTCATGTTCTGCATCCCAGACTCCAGCCATCTCTCTTTGCCCTCCAGCAGCTTCCTGTAGGTAGTGATCTCAATGTCCAGGGCCAGCTTGACATTCATCATCTCCTGGTACTCCTGCAGCTGCTGCTCCATGTCCTGCGTGGCCCGCTGCAGGGCTGCCTCCAGCTCCCACAGCTTGGTGTTGACATACTTAACTGCCAGCTCTCCACGCTGCTCGGCAGCTGCAATGGCAGCCTCCAGGGAAACCTTCTGGCCTTTGAGGTCCTCAGTCTCAGCCTGGAGATGGCCGATGTTCTGGTTCATCTTGGAGATCCCAGTCTTTGTATGCGACAGGTCATCACGGTGCTTCCCAGCCAGCGACGGCAGCTCCTCATACCTGATCTGGTGCATACTCTGAGCCTCCGCCTGTCTGCGGTTGGCGATCTCCTCCTACTGTGCCTTGACCTCAGTGATGATACTGTCCATCGTGTCCAGGGAGTGGCAGTTGTCCATGGACAGCACCACATACGTGTCTGAGATCTGGGACTGCAGCTCCCAGATCTCCTCTTCATACAGCTGCCTGAGGAAGTTGATCTCCTCAGTCAGCCCTTCCATGTGAGACTCCAACTCTACCTTGTTCATGTAAGCTTCATCTGCATCCTTCTTGATGAGGACAAATTCATTCTCCATCTTGTATGCTTATTGATCTCATCCTCATACTTGTTCTTGAAGTCCTCCACCAGCCCCTGCATGTTGCCAAGCTCTGCCTCCAGCTTCAGCTTCTCCCAGCCCAGAGTCTCCAGCTGCGGCCTAAGGTTGTTGATGTAGCTCTCCAACATGTTGTCCATGTTGCTCCCAGCCATCTTCTGCTGCTGCAGAAGGCTCCACTTGGTCTCCAGCACCTTGTTCTTCTGCTGTAGGAATCGTACCTTGTCGACGTAGGAGGCAAACTTGTTGAGGGTCTTGATCTGCTCCTTCTCCTGGGTGCGCACGACCTGGATGTTGGGGTCCACCTCCAGGTTAAGGGGACTCAGCTGGCTCTGGTTGAGCATGATGGTGGTGATGCCTCCCAGGCCCCTGGCCCCAGCATAGCTTCTGCCCAGGCCACCCTAGAAGCTTCTGCTGCCCACTGGGGAGAAGCTCGAGGAGCTGATGTGGGCACCGGGCCCACTCGTGTAGGAGTGGCTGTTGAAGGCCGGAGGGCCAGAGGTGGACACCTTGTAGGACTTCTGGGTCACCTTGATGGACATGGTGGAGGCAGGAGTGGAGGCAGGTGGGCTGAACCAGGAGGAAATTCCAGAAGGAGCAGAGAAGTTGCTTCTTGGTCTGGGTTTTATTTTCTAGTAATTTGTTGAGGACTTTTTTTCTCTTTATTTATTAAAATTTTGGTCTCCAGTTTTCTTCTCTTATAATTTGTCTTGTTTGATATTAAGATAATAATTTTCTCATCAAACGAGTTGGATGAGAAAATTCTGTTTCTCATCGGGGTATTCTGTTTTTTGGAAGAATAGGTGAAGTATCATTATTAACTCTTCTTTAAATGTATGGAAGAATTCACCAGTAAAACTATCTTAGTTTGTTATCTTTGTGAAAAGTTTTTAAAACTACTTTTCCATCTCTTTCCTTGTGTAGGTCTATTAATATTTTTATTACATCTTGAATCCAGTCTTGATCATTTGTATCTCTCTCAAAATTTGTTATTTTAAGCTGATTTTTCTAATTTTATGGTATAGTTTTTCATGGCATTTTCTTATAATTATTTTTATCTCTGCAAGCTCAGTATTAATGTTCCTTCTTTTTCAGATTTTTGTAATTTGAGTTATTCTTTTTCTTGGACAGTCTAGCTAAATAGCTAAAGGTTGGCCCATTTTCTTTTCTATTTTCAAAGAGTCAACTTTCAATTTCGATGATTTATTTACTGTTTATAAAAGTTAAACAGGTAAAAAATGAATAAAAATAATTCTCTATTTCATTAATTTTTACTGAGATCTTTATTATTTGCTTTTTTTGCTTGCTTTAGGTTTAGTTTGCTCTTTTTTCCCCAATAGCTTATGGTGGAAAGTGAGATTATTGATTGAAGTTTTGTCTTCTTTTTAAACACAAGCATTTAGAGCTTTTCTTTTCCCTCTAAGGACTGCCTTAGCTGTACCTCCTGTGTGTATGCGTATACATGTGTTTCAATGTAGATTTGAATTACTTCCTGAGATTACTTGATGTCATCCAGAAGTACTTCCTTTAACATTTTTTAAAAGATGAGTCAGTTAGCAGTGAATTCTATCAGTTTTGTTTACCTGGGAATAGCTTCATTTTATCTTTATATTTTTCAACTTTTTGTTAATATCTTATATTAGTATGGTGTATTTGTCACAATTAAGTAATCAATAATAATATAGTATTATTAACTAAAGTCCATAGTTTATTCAGATTTCCTTTGTTTTTACCTAACATTCTTTTTCTGTCCCAGTGTCACACCTAAGCTATCATATTACATAATTTTTGTGTTTCCTTACATTTTCCCCTAGCAATGACAGTATTGTAGAACTTCCTTGTTTTTAATGACCTTGATGGTTTTCAGGTATACTGATTAGGTTTGCCATATCATGCCACTATTGGAGTTTTTCTGATGCTTTACTCACGGGTAGACTGGAATAATGCATTTTTTTCTTCATTTTTGCAAGGTAGTTTTATTGGATATAACATTTTTGATTGACAGTTGCTTTTCTTTTCTTTCAGTAGTTTGAATATTGTTTCTTATGAGAAATCAGCTGTTATTCTCATTGGGATTCCTTTTATGAGTAGTCGCTTACTTTTACTGCTTTTAAGATTTTCCCTTTGTCTGTGTCATTGATGCCATGATGGCTCTGATACAGATCCCTTTGTTGCTAACCTACTTGGCATTTCTCTCACTTCTTTTATTGGTTGGTTGTTTTTATCGTCTAGTTTGGGAAGCTCTCATCCATTATTTCTCGAATATTTTTTCAGCGTTTTTGTCTCTCTCCTCTCCTGCTACTCTTATTCTTGGTAAACTACATGTAATCCCGAATTTCTCTGAGCTCTGTTAATTTATTTTTAGTTTTATTTTAGTTATGTATTTCTAATTGTATAATGCCTAAAGATGTCTCTTTAAATCCACTGATTCCTTTTTTTGCCATTTCAAATCTACTTTAGCTCCTCTAGCAAATTTTAAAATTTTACTTGTATCACTTTTTAACTCTAAAATTTATTTATTTTTAAACAATTTCAGTTATTTCACTAACGTTTCCTATTCAATGAAACACTGTAATCATGGCTTTCCTTAATTCTTAAGCATAGTTTTCTTTAGTTCTTTGAATATAT
Source organism: Mandrillus leucophaeus (assembly GCF_000951045.1). NCBI lineage: Eukaryota > Metazoa > Chordata > Mammalia > Primates > Cercopithecidae > Mandrillus > Mandrillus leucophaeus. The sequence goes on along the minus strand of NW_012107775.1, from coordinate 702,314 downwards.
TTATGATAGATTGCTGCTTTGAAGTTTCCTTTGTTGAATTGTACACCTGGGCCTCTTCACAGTCAGTTTTTGTTTTCTACTTGTCAGGCCTCTGAGCTCAAGCCAAGCCATGGCATTCCCTTTGACTTGCACATATATGCCCAGATGGCCTAAAGTAACTGGAGAATCACAAAAGAAGCAAAAATACCCTCCCCTGCCTTAACTGATAACATTCCATCACAAAAGAAGTGAAAATGGCCGGTCCTTGCCTTAAATGATGACATTACTTTGTGAAATTCCTTTTCCTGGCTCATCTTGGCTCAAAAAGCTCCCCCACTGAGCACCTTGTGACCCCCACTCCTGCCAGAGAACCCCCCTTTGACTGTAATTTCCTTTACCTACCCAAATCCTATAAAACGGCCCCACCCTTATCTCCCTTCCCTGACTCAGCCCCCCTGCACCCAGGTGATTCAAAAGCTTTATTGCTCACACAAAGCCTG
>NW_012107775.1:694250-695885 GCF_000951045.1 Mandrillus leucophaeus | reverse complement strand
CTTCACATGCAATAATCCTTTTAAATTTTAAATCATAAAATAAACCAACATTTACCAATATAAAATTGAATAAATTTTGTGTTAGACATTCCACTGGGCAAATATCAATAGAACTTAAACATGAGAAAAAATAGTCAACTTTATTCGAACCTCAAAAGTGATCAAAGTAATACCAGTTTAAAATATGCCGTTTTTCAAAGACAAATATTTAAAATTATAATATCCAGTAGGGCAAAACTTTAGGGGAATGAATACTTTCATTTACACATGGTAATACATGACAAGGATGTAAATTGGAACAACCTCTGTAAATGGCAATTTTTCATTGCATATTAACAGAATTAAAAAGTGAACTCGATTTGACCTACCAATTTCACCTTAATTCTTGCAAATGTAATAGGCATCATAGTTCTTCATTGACCAACATTTATTGAGTATGTTCTATATGCTAGTCACAGTGATGAGCATATTACAAACATCATCTTGTCTAACACCTGAGAAACTACTATGAAATAGGAAACTCTTACTATCTTGAGTTTCACCTGAGAACACTGAGTGAAACAAATACATCTCTTAAATAGTCTAAAGCTATGTAGATCCAGAGCAAGATAAACCCAGAACCTCTTAACTTCAAAATGCATAATTTAAACATTATTCTATACTGCTGGCACATAGCATACACTACAAAGTAGTAATAGTTACTGTTTTGGGAATTCTTGTAACTCTATAGATACTATGTGTGCATGTATATATATTCATATATATGTGTATACATAGCTGTATACATATGTGTATATGTGTGTAAAGATCTAATGTGTTTATGTATATCTATCTATCTATCTATCTATCTATCTGTCTATCTAATATGATATTCTGTAGTCATATTGGATAGGGGTAGCTGGATGATGACTATAAACAATGGAGATCCTTTGTGAGTAGGTAAATGACAGGGTTAAGGAGTGTGTGTGTGAGTGTGTGCGTGTGTCCATGCACGTGCATGCGTGTGATGGTTAGTATGGTGGGACTACATAAGAAGGATCTGATATACTAAAAATTGAATGTGAGAAGAAATGCTAGCAGCTAGACATATAACCTGAAGTACTGTAATAAAATTTGGGATAAGGAAGCAAGGCTAAGTCTGAGAGGGATTTCACCATATGAGAGCTGATGTGGTAATTTATTGACTCTCACATTAGAGGGACAAGAAGAGTAAGAGAGGAATTAACATTGTACCTGCAGATAAGTTTTCTTAGAAGTTTTTCAGAATACTTCTGAACAACCTCTTTGATAAATGATGATCATAGCAAAGCCAGAGTACTGCTTTTTTTCTCAAGACATACAATCTGCCAAGAGTAGGAAACAGGTGGAAAACTATTTCCATGTTTTATTTTTATTTTTAAAAGGTTCTAGTGTTTCATTGCAAAAATCACAATGATTTGAGCAATGTACAGCGAAATGAAGGCTTCATTGAATTAGCAATTTAAACTTGTGTTATATTAGCATCCTGTTGAATTATTACTCATCCTTGCTAATATAGCATTTAACAAGGAATTACACTGTCATGCCAGACTAGTGTAAAAAGAAACTTTAATGGGGCATGATGTGAAAGCTATTATGAAAGATACTATTATAAGT
>NW_012107775.1:690203-692705 GCF_000951045.1 Mandrillus leucophaeus | reverse complement strand
CTTGATGTTATTACTGTTTGCTTATTTATTTGTTTAGTGACCTGGCTGGACTATTTTAGTGAAGGCTGTTTTCCCTGCAGTGTGAAGCTTCTAATATCACTCAAGTTTTGGGCTTGTACAAGGTTACCCTGGGATGACTGTTGTTTTAACAGGACTGTCTTTAGCTATCTCTTTCTTTGATGTCTCTATTTAGCTGTCTGCCTCTGTTGGTATCACACACAGCTGTTAGACTCCAGAAATAGCCAGTAAATTGCTATATTTTTTTCAACGATGCACTGGAACATAAATTGCTCCACGATTATAGCCAATTAAATGCAGGTCCCTCTGTAAGGGTAGTTTTTGGGGCCAGTCTTTGGGGTTTCTTCTAACACCCAGAGAGCTCATCTTAGCTGCCTTTCCCCCTGGTTTTCTCTGGTAAAATAACTGAGCTATAATTTAGCTTGTGACTGATATGGAGTTACCGGCCTCCACTTAATTACTTAACACCAAAAAATCACTGTTTTCAAGAGTACCCTTAGTCTTGAATTCCTCCATACTGTGTTCTAAATAACACCAGTTAGTTCATTTAGGGAGAACTTCAGAGCTGTCTGTTCTTATGACCTGCCTCATCCTGAAGAAAATCTCCATGCCATCACTCCTGACTTGTGAGTATGACTTTACTTAGCTTGTCCCTTTGGGCATGGGATTTCTCCCTCAAGTGGGCTAAAGAGAAGGTGACTGAGGACTTAATAATCTGACCTGCCACTTCTGAAATAGAGATGGCACCCTGTAAGTCGGGAGTAAGTATAGGAGAGAGCCCCTAGTCTAAACTGACTCATCTGAAATTTAATCTCCGCATTACAGAGATAGGCGATTAGAGTGAGAATCATCTTCTTGGTAATGTCCATTTGGAGCAAAGTGTCTGTCACACTCAGCTGGGGTTGGAGGGAGCAGCAGTTTTGCTCTTCTTACTTTTGTTCTTCAAACAGTTTTGCTCTTCAAACTTTTGTTCTTCTTAGTGAGATGTACTTGATTTTCTTGAATAGATATTCTTCACATGCTGTATGCCATTATGACAATTTCTGGGGACTTTAAATGGTTGCTTTAGAAATTATTTTCATCACTTACGATTGTTTCACTGAGTAATAGGTCTATAGAGCTGTTCACACTGACATCCCATAAGCAGATTCTCTTTTTTTCCCTATTTTTCTTTCATTTGTATAATCTAAGCTTTAAATATCCACAATACTCTAAATGTGTAAATATCAATTGCTGTGTGGTTTATTTCTAGAATATCTCCAGCTCATTTTCAGACATTTAGGTAATTTTTAATAGTCCCTAATCTCTACACTTGAAAATTTTTGAGTTTGCTTCTAGTTTATTTAAACTTGGTCATTATAGACTGTTTTATAATCTCACATTTTTGTGGTAAAATATATATAACATAACATTTACCATTTTAACCATTTTAAGTATACATTCAATGGTAGTAAGCATATGTACTTTGTTGTGCTCTAATAATTTTAGTATATGTTTCTTTCTATGTTATTTCTGGTTTTGTTCATGATACCTAATTTTGTGTGTTTGTGGAGTTTTTAAGGTGAATTCCTGATTTTCCTGCAAACATATTTGCAGGGAAACCCACACTAGAAATCCTGTAAAGGGTCTCTGTGTCCCTGCCTTCTACTCCATGAACCTACATCTTAAGAAGAAAACAAACTCATGTACTCACTGGTCAATACAATCCTATCTTCTTTTCATCTTTTAGGAATTGTGTACAATTTCTGAAGCACAAAGAAGTCTATATTTTGTATTCCAGCAAATAGTAATAAACTTATTTATTTTAATAGCTTTTGGAAAATAATAGTAAAATTTAACATGTGTTTGGACAAATAATTTGAAATCAATATATGATGTATTGATAATATATGTATGACTTCGAAAATCAGAAAGTTAAGAGTGAATTATTCAATAAATTGTGTTAAGACAATCATGTAAGAGCTTGAACAATTGGGAACAATTTTTAGATCAAGTTTAACAGGCAGGCTTCTTTAATCATAAAACAAACAGGAAAAAAATGATATATGATATATTTGACAATGTAAAATTGAATGTTTCAACATCAAAAATGTCATAAATAACTGCAAAACACAAAGAATTGGGAAAATAAGTTGAGAATACTTGCTTTCATATTGGAAAATCTTAATAATACAAATGATACAGTGCAAGCTGTAAATATCACATTTGAGAATATTATTTGCATAAAACATAATTGAATACAATGATACTGTATATAGATGTCAACTAATAAATTACTTGAAATAATAATGCTAATGTAGCGAAGTCTAATAATATTAATGTTTAAAACATAAACTTTTCTGTGTATGGCTTAGTTTAGATGTATGATCAGATAAAGTTTATTTGACCTAATATCAAAAATATAAATTATCCAGAAAAAGTATTAAAAAGAAATATATAGGACACATACTAAAAGAAGTTTTAATTTATTTCAAAAAAAAAAAA
>NW_012107775.1:686597-687883 GCF_000951045.1 Mandrillus leucophaeus | reverse complement strand
TTAACAAGGAATTACACTGTCATGCCAGACTAGTGTAAAAAGAAACTTTAATGGGGCATGATGTGAAAGCTATTATGAAAGATACTATTATAAGTGTATGCAATCTTTCCAACAATACTATTTTGGATTTTCCTATAGGTATCGTGATCAAATTGGGGGTGGAGGGCACTGAGACAACTGAGAATGAAGAGAATTTGTGTAGCTGAGTAGCCTGAGTGCTCTTGAATAAGATATTTTTGAGAGAACTAAATCATTTTTGTCAGCCTTCCTTGGAAAATTTCCAGATGTATTGAAATAATACAATTTGGGGCTTCTAATAACCTGTTGTGTGTTTTTTTTTTTATTTTCTTATTTGAAAATCAATGCCATAACTTGTAGTCCAGTGGCAGGATGGCTAATGGATTATTCTTAAACACTTCGGATGACCAGAAATGTGTAGGATATTTTTAATCTAAATAAAGAATTTACAGTGGGCCAAGTAACTTAATAAGCTAGTGATATGGAAGTTAATTTGCTTAAGTAGCAAACAGCCCTTGTGTTGTTTTCATATAGGTACAGTGGGGGATAATTAAGGTGATGCCACTGGAAATCTGCTGACATTCAGGAAAAATGCTGCAGTTTCTTTCCAACTGTCTAAAAGTGAAGATAGGCAATGTTTGGTTTCTCTCATGATCACTCAGTTTTGTGATCTGTATGAATGATAAAACTTCAAGAAACATTGGAAAAAAATTAAAAATTGTTTAATGTTTAAGAACTCAACTTTGTCATTCTGTCATTGATATTATCTCCTTTCCTCTCCTCCACATAATACCAAAGCTTGCAATTCCCACTCGTCTGAATTCCTTTCTCATGCTCCCTATCTGAGACCCCATTCTTACATTATTTGCTTTCAGAGGTTGGTACATGTCATTCACTTTAGGAAACATTATCCACCTCTTCCTTTCATTTATCTCTTCCAAGGCCTGATTTAAAATCATCTTTCTTCAGAGACACTTTTCCAATATTGTGTTTATTTTCTTACACTGCTCCCATGGTCTGCCTCGTCTTTCATTTGATAGATAACCTTTCATTTTTTATAGACTTGTGACTGCCCTAAAGCTTGGCCTCCAGATTTGTCCCAATCCATTTGTTCTATTGGGACTGATACCAGCCTTTCTCTGAGGGACATTCAGTTTTGATGGGGCTAGTTGTTCCCATTTCGGGGACACTTCCTTAGAAAAGAGAACACAAAATTATGAATAAAATATTGGTATAAATTAGCCTTTGTTTAGAATGGGAACATAAAT
>NW_012107775.1:662594-685614 GCF_000951045.1 Mandrillus leucophaeus | reverse complement strand
TTTTTTTTTTTTTTTTTTTTTTTAATGAAGTTTCGCTCTTGTCATCCAGGCTAGAGTGCAATGGCATGATCTTGGCTCACTGCAATCTCCGTCTCCCAGGTTCAAGTTAATCTCCTGCCTCAGTCACCTGAGTAGCTGGGATTGCAGGCACGTGCCACCAGGCCTGGCTAATTTTTATATTTTTAGTAGAGATGGGGTTTCGCCATGTTGGCCAGGCTGGTCTCAAACTCCTGACTGCAGGCGATCCACCTGCCTCGGTCTCCCAAAGTGCTGAGATTACAGGTGTGAGCCACCGTGCCTGGCTGAAGCATAAGTTCTTTACTGTCATCAGAGATCATTTGCCTCTGATTCTTCCCTTCTTATGTGACACGATATTTTAATCTGGTGTAGAGAAGACAGAGATTGATTGGGCATAGAAGAAACTTAAGTAAACTTACTCAACTTGTCAAAAAGTGTGTGTGCAACAGATGAGAATATAAATGAAGCTATCATTAGGCAAGAGTATGATTTTATCAGCCCAAGTTTGAAAAGGATTGAATAAACACAAGAAATCAGAAATATGATATTATGTAAGAGAATGAGAGTTCATGTGCATGCATTCAAAATATTTTATAATAGTCTGAAGATGTGATTGGGAGAATTTCATAACATGTCTTGATGTGCATGAGAATGGGGATTAAGAATATGAATTAGTAAGGGTATAAATGTACAAAAGACACTGAATGTGACAGAATGTTACTTTGAAATTCATTGTGATCAAGTAAAACAGTGATAAGAAAACAAAGCAAAAAAAAAATGAGTGAAACCTTCCTATTGGTGCATTAATTTCAGCTTCTCTGTCCATCATCATGAGAACTTAAAATATATACCAAACAGCCACAACAGTATAAGGAAATATGGGAAGTACCAGTTGCCAATGCAAACACTGCTACCATTTGAACATATATATTTATAGAACTTCCGCTTTCTTTTCTTCTTTCAAGATCTTTGCTTTTCCTTTCATTTATTTTGTTATCCATGAAAACTTGTTTGTTTTTAGAATAATATGAAAACTCTTGATGCCTTCTCACTAAGGATATCTAACATGAGTAGAGCATATAAATTTCAAAATTAAATAAATGTTCATGTCCACCAGAAGGAAGTTGCAGGGGAACTATCCCAAGATAAAATGGAGTATTTGTTTTCTCTAGATATGCTATGAGAGAAGGCTGTGGGAAGTCCTGGTATACAAAGTTTGCATATACTAAGTAAATCACCATGATTCAGGTCTCTCCTTCCCTATAAAATTCTAACTGAAGTTCTCAGAAGTAGCTGCTGCTGCATATACCATAAATCTAACTATATATTCTTAAAGCATGCAGACGTGAAGATTTATTTTTCTGTAACAAAATACGTTTGTATGTAAGAAACTTAGGGCTGTTTTGCAAGCTGTGTGTCATCAGGACCCAGGCTCCTTCCAGTTCTTCTCTGCCATATTCAGGTCACCTATAGAATATTAAAAATGGTATAAATTCATTGCATTTCTCTCATTAAGAGATTAGGCTTGGCTGGGCGCGGTGGCTCATGCCTGTAATTCCAGCACTTTGGGAGGCCAAGGCAGGTGGATCTCTTGACGTCAGGAGTTCAAGACCAGCCTGGCCAACATGTCCAAACCCTGTCTCTACAAAAAAATACAGAAATTAGCTGGGTGTGGTGGCATGCACCTGTAATCCCAGCTACTTGGGAGGCTGAGGCAGGAGAATCACTTGAACCTGGGAGGTGGAGGTTGCAGTGAGCCAAGATCACAGCACTGCACTCCAGCCTGGGCAACAGAGGGAGACTCTGTCTCAAAAAGAGAGAAAAAAAAACAAAAAAACAAAACAAAACAAAAAAACAAGAGATGAGGTCTCTATACTCTCCTCTAGAATCTGGGCAGAATATGTGACTACTTTAAATAATAAAATATGGTAGAATTGACACTGTGCCAATTTCTAGGCACATGTCTCAAGGTACTGTCAAATTCTACTTTCTCCTTCTTGAAACAGTTTCTTTCAGAGCCCTCAGCTGTCATGTAAGAAATCCAACGAGCCTGTTGAAGAGAGAAGCTGGACAGGCTTTGAGGCTACATAGAGAAAGAGAAAGGCCCCGCTGGGCTCAGGATTTTAGCCACTCCCAACTAACCGCCAGTCATGAAAATAAGCTGTCATAGTTCTTGAAGATCAGCCCTACTGTCAACTAAATTTTAATGCGTCACTTCAAATGATGTTCTATGGAACAGAAGAATCATTCAATCTACATAATTGGGAGGTGAAATTAAATTTTCGTTTTTTAAACTACTAAATTTGGGGGTATTTTATAATTTATCCATAGATAACAATATTACCTTATGGTTCAGAATGGCTCCCAGAGCTTTAGCCATCATATCATGTTACAGAAACCTACGCAGTCATGCAGCATGAAGGAGAAAAGGACAAAAAAAAAGTGCATCTCTTTCACTTTTAGGAAGACTCTCAGAATTCAAACAACACTGTTTCGATATAATTGGTGAAAACTTGGTTACACTGTCATTCAGCTGTAAGAGGGACATAGTAATGTAGTCTTTTGGATGGCTACACTGCCAAGCTAAACAAATGCACAATTATTTTTCTAAGAAAGAAGAATTGCATGTTGGCTTGGCAGCTAGTAGTATCTACATTCCTTCAACTCTCTCATTAATATCAACAACATTTTTGAACACTTAGTATGTTCTCAAATTCTCATTAGAAAAAACGTAAGATAGCCAGAAATAGTACTAGTTTGCTGTCACTTCATAACAAATTACTAAACACTTAGTGGATTAAAAACAATAGCCATTTAATAGCCAACAATTCTCTGGGTCAGAATCTAGGCAGACTTGGCTGGGCTTTCTGCTTAGGGTTTCACAGGGCTGATAGCAAGATTTCAACTAGTCTGGGCTTTTATGTGAATGCTCTAGTGAACACTTTACTTCCCTAAACATCCAGGTTCTTGACTGACTTCAATTTACTGTGGTTGTAGGACTGATGTCCTTGTTTTCTTGCTGGCTAACAACTGGAGGAGTCACTCCACTCCTTAGGCAAGTCATATTCTTTCTCACATGACCCCTCTATCTTTAGACCAGCAACAAAGTGTAAAGTCCTCACATGTTAAATCGCTGTGACATTTTCTGCCTTCAGCCAGAGAAAGCTCTGTACTTTAATAGTTGATATAATTAAATCAATCGTACCCAGATAATCTTAGATGAAGTTTAACTTTGCTACCTATTATCATATAATTACAATATACTCAAAGGAATGATATTGTATTGTATCTATAGTTTTTGTGGATTAGTTAGAAATATTTTGGGGGCAGCTACTTAAAAAATTCGCCCCACCACACAATTCAATGTTATATCCATATTTAGATAAACATTGGCACTAAGTTCTTCACCACAGTATAAGACAAAAGAGAGAATGGGGAAGAACCTTGCTGTCAATTCTGTGCTCATCTGGTCTGTTGGGAGAACAGAATCCTTTTAGACTTTCTCTCTCAAATTTCTCTATACAACAAAGTGGTTTAAAATATGCTCACACCTCTGCTGCATTGTTAAGAATTTGGTTTTCTGTATTTCTGTTACTGACCTTGTTTCAGAACTCAACTCATTTTCCCACTATGAGTAACTTCTTAAGCTCCCCCGTTGGCCTTATTGAAATTGAATCTTTCTTTATACCTTTTCTGTATGTTCTACAAAGTTTGTCCTGAGTAATCACTAAAATTGTTTGTGCCACATTCTACCTCTCCCATGCAACTGAAAACTCTAGGCACGCACTGGTGTATGACTATAGCATTTAGCACAGTTCCTAACACTTGTGCATTTGATATGTATTTGTTGCTCAAAGGAAAGGTTGGAAGACATCGCAGCTAGTTCAGGTGGCCTTTAGGAGGCTTCCACTCACCTGCAAACATGGATAGAGGAATTCAAGGAGGGAGAAGCTTGCCTTATCAAACTGTCATTTAGATAACCCTCTGTGGCATCCTTCCAGTGCTTGAGCTTAAGAGTAACAGTGGCAGTACTTTTTATTTAATTTTTGAATCTAGACATTTATTTCTTCAAAGTGGCTCCTGAATACTATCCTTTATTCTTCTTCTTCTTTTTAATTTTTACAATTGCATTGGAATAGATGTACAACAAATCGGTTCCCAGTGTCATATTTTTCAGTGTGTAATTTGGGGATATAACCTTCCCTCAAAAATTAGGTATTTGGTTTCTACTATGTGCAAGACTGGAGTTAAGGGGATAGGACAAAATATGTGGTATATGTACTTGAGGGATGTGGTATATGTACATATATGTATATGTAGAGACAAAGATGTGGTATATGTACTTGTGGTATATGTACTGAGTCACAGAGTACTGTGGGGAAACAGACAAGGAAAGAATTGAAGCTAATGTTATTTGACTTCTTTTGGTAATGGGACTATGTTGGACACAGAAGCAGTGCCTCTGACCTTGGCCAAAGGCGAAGGAGAAGTTTCTATGAAAAGTGATAACAGAACTAGTACTGAAGGACTGGTATGAGTCTTCAGGTGAAGAAGTGAGAGAGAGAGTTTCATACAGAAAGTTTATTTTCTCTGTAATAAAAGTACAAAAGTTTGCTGTTTGGAGTTCAAAAGGAAATCAAGCTATACATAAGGAAGCAAACACAGAATACTGTTATCTGCCCTGCTGTTATTATTGAATCTGTACTCTAAAGGCAAGATTATCACAGGAATTACATTAAAAATTCTTGTGAATAACAATGAAGGCACTTTCTGTTTCCTTTTTGATGCTAAATACCTTTTTTTTTAATTTCCCCAAATATTGTCGCATATTACTTTTTAAATTTTTTCACTATTAAATGTTTGATCATAAAATTGAATTGCAAAAAGAAACCAAAAGAGATGGTTATTGAATAGAAGTGGCACATTAGTTACTTTTAATAAAAAACTCAGCAGACCAAATAATAGGACTTCAATGGGCTTAGAAAACAATAGGTAGATGAGGCTAGAGTTTGAATTGCAGCTCATGGTAAACTTGTCTTTGGGTCTGCTTAGAAAATATTTTTTTTTCCTGACTGTACCTGAAGAGTTTTAAATTTGTCCTCCTTTTGACTTTGAATCTCTGTGTGTGGTGGTTTTCAGAAATTAGCTTTTATGTGATCAAACCGCTCCTTTTTGATTCTCAATTCAAAGCTTTTGTAATTATGTTCAGAGCACTGTAAAAAAAAAAAAAAAGTATAAATGCATCTTTAATGTATGGAGATTGGGAGACCAGCAGCCAAGTGAAACTACAGCACAGGGAGAGAATGTACAGAGGTCAGCGGAACTGTTGAAAAGAATAGAAATTAGATCCTGTCAGAAAGAGGTGAAGGAATTAGACTCATCCTAAGAAAACAGCTGGCAAAGAAGAATTTAATAATGTATCTCCTTATTTGTAGAGGCAGAATATTAGACACATATAAGAATGTAGAGAATTTGAAACCTAGCGATATCTACTGCCTACTTTCCCACCTACCAACTCATGAGAAATCCAATTATTGGATACTTAGTAAGTTCCTATTGCATACACAGCATTTGCTGGATATTAGCAGAAATTAATAGCCGCTCATATTACATTAATGAATATTCACAACTGAAAAGAAATAGGCACGTACCAGGCAATATAGGTTGAGAGTTTTTAGACCTCAAAAATTAGAAAAGATATAGAATTAAGGACTCTTCTAATTATGCTCTCTGGTGTGAAAATCAATGTGTGGCCTAGAGAAGAAATTTTGAAACAACTGTATTTTGCATTTGATATATTTATGTTTGGTTTCTAAAATATCTACCTTTTTGCAATAAGTTCCTTGGCATATGCTCATTACTGAGGAAAATAAAACAGGTATATGTCTAAATAGACTTCACCTTATCGGTTCAGGAAAAGCCTGCCTACCCACCCCTTGTTGTAACAAACTAATGATGCCTCCATGTATTATATGATACAGTCAGGGTGGTTCATTACAACTCTGTTGTCTTATTCCATAAATGTCAAACAATTAAAGGTGAAAGCTTTACCTTCACATTTTTTTTTGGAGATAGGTTTTAAATAGTTCAGGATGGTCACATGATTGTAAGATAGCAGCAACAGTTTCTTCATGATACCAAATGTCTAGTAGAAAAGTCTAAAAACCTATTTTAAAACATCTATTTATTTTTGTTTATAAAAGAAGGAGTAAGAAATTAAAATACGCTCTTATATTCTGATTGTTTGAATATGTCAGGTGTTCAGCTCAATATTTCTATTGGTAATTTTGAGTTTCTGCTAATATATCCTAAATTAAATGTTTTTAATATTCCACATTGTCTAACTTGAGAGGTCAGTAGTGGATGTCTACATGTGGATTCTCTTTAGTATCTTTTATTTAAAAAAAATCATTTTCTTTCATTTTCTTCCCTTCCTTCAAGTTGAAATTAGTTGTTTTTATTCTAATACGAGAATAATAAAATGAAAGAGAAAAGGAACTGAAATTAGCCAGACCTAGGTTTGTATACAACTGTCCCATTTCTTTGTGTAAGATATTGAACAGTTTACATAGGCTTTTCGTGATTGAGGTTAACCTGTAATATGGGAATTATTAGCATGCAGCCAAAATGAAGGATGTGTGGTAAAGCTTAACTGAGATAATCATGTGTTGTATTTAGAAAAATGTGCTGTACCTAGCAGGTATTCAATAAATATTACTGTTTCTTCTCTTGTTATGATTGCTATTTTATTTTGCTTTTGTTATCTCCTTTAACTTATGGGTTTTTTTTTAGGTAGTTGAATGCTGAAATAATAAATAAAAGACGAAGTATATAGAAAATGTGATTTTTCTTTCTCATTAATCTGTCGGTCACAGAGTTAGGTCACTGAAACATCAAATTTAAAGCTCCAAAAGATCTTACAAATAATTTTGTACATCTTCCTCATTTTCTAGATGAGGAAAAATTTCTCAAACCTCTATACTCACCCAGCCTGTCATCTCTAACTTCCTATTCAATTCCAGAAGGAACAATTGGACAATTGGGGAGCTGAAATAGGAAAGGGATTTCTATATCAGCTTTGCATTTTCAAGTCATTATTGTAGAAATCTATTTCAATGAGACTTTAATAATTTTATGGATAATTGTATGAGTCAGTCACACATATTTTACAACCAGAATCTAAAACATCTTTTCCAATAGTTTGTTTTAGGAAACAATATTTCTACAAGAAGTTACACACAGAGAGATTGCCATAACTACTTTGAAAATGTTAAACTGAATTAAGTTGAACAAGTTTGCCCCTAGATGACATTCTGAAGGTCATGAACATCTTCAAAGAACTGTGCCTGCTGGTGTGTGTACAAGTGTGTGTTGGAGGTATTATACTATTGTGTAGTTCACAAAGCTAACCATAAAGTGAGGTAAAACAAAAATTGTCTTTTTGTCTGCTTAACTCTAACAAGTTAGCTTATCCTGTCAGTGGATTATTTTAAATTTTGGAAAAGAAAGTCAATGAAATAGCATTTGACATATATTATAAAAACTATTTATTTATATTTATAAAAACTATTCATTGATTATAAAAATTATTGTTTAGAAAAGAACACATATAACAGAGGAGTAAGAAATGGTGTCATGGCGTTTATTGAATTCTGAAGAAACATGTACTGATGATCTGAGGCTAAGTCTGAACCGGGGCAGCAGCAGGGGCAGTGGGCTTGGTTGCAGAAATTTAATGTATGTTGAAGCAAAACAACTACCCAAATAGTAGTTGTTTTTAAGCATCTGGGGAGTCCTTTTAAAATTTTAGTTTAAAGATATTAATGCTGCTTTCCCATAGATGACATTTAGAGCATTTTTACAATTCTTTTAAAAAGTTAGCTGTACATTCCCTGTGAATAAGAAAACTTAAAATCCAGCTTGCAATAATGCAGACTGCTCTAAAATAATTTTTTAGAAGAAAAATATAAGAACATTTATTCTAAGAATAGCGAGAAAACAAATACACTATCAGTTGAGATTTTATTCTTGTTACCATGGGAGACATGACAACGGTCATGCTAGAGCATGATTAAAGGGTTAAAGTAAATGAGAAGATTAAAGAAAAAAAAGAGAGACCCAGAGGGAAAAGAAAGCCACAAGAAAATAGGTCCACTAATGAATGAGGAAGGGCATGAAATTAATGATGACTCTAAAACGCTTGAGTTATTGAACTCATTTTTTAAATCTGCCTTTAACAAGAGAAATGAAGCAAAGAAATATAGACAATTAGGGAGTAATGAAGATGTTGCAAATATTGCTCTAGCCAACATGAAGATAAGGGAATTCCTTACTTGGCAGTCATTACAAGACTCACATCACCCTGAGTTATTTAGGGGATTAGGCAGCATGTTTACTGATCCACGCATATTTATTCTTAGAAAACGAAAGAATGTTAGCATATTGAGAAATATGGAAATAACAGGCTCTTGAAAAGTACTGGAAACTTCTGCTCAAGAAGGTGAACATCAGCAAAGTGTAGCATTTGATACTCCTGGAAAATATTAAGTATGAGAAATAGGCAGAGTGGTTTCAACGAGAATAAAACAGGTTCAATGAATGTACAGTTTTTTCAGCACAAATCCACGAAAGATATTGAAAAGAAAATATCTAAGTCAAATACTTGGACATCAGGATCATTTCTGACCTGGTGAGTCACCCAGTTGTGCATACAAAATTAATTAGAGTGAATTAAAATGGGGCGTTTAATCACGGTCTTGGAATCAGGTTAAAGATCATCATGAGTGATAAAAATAAAGCAAATTATATAAATGATCAATGGGCTCAGTATAGGCCAGTACTAATTCTGTTTTGTATAAAGGCTTTATTGTTTGTGACTAGTAAAACATTCAATGAATTGTTTGAAATATTTTTAAGTGGTTATTATTCACTTAAAGTCAGGAAAACTTACAAAAACAACAAAGAGACAAAAAGAATAAAAGCAAAACTATGAATCTCTAAGTAGAAAATTATATTTATAAAAAGAAGGAGAATAAGAGTTCTCAAGAATTCAAGAGTCATTCTTATAGGTGGAGAACTTATGCGGCTTCTCGTAGTTTAAATGAGATAGAAGTTCAACAATGTCAAACAATCTCTTCCATGATAATATGATTCTATACCTAGAAAATCCTAAAGGCTTTGCCAAAAAATTCCTTGAACTGATAAACAACTTCACCAAAATTTCAGAATACAAAATCAAAGCAAAAGATCAGTAGCATTTATATACACCAATAGCATTCAAGCTGAGAGCCGAATAAAGAATGCAGTCTCATTTACAATAGGCACACACACACACACAATACCTAGGAATACCTCTAACCAATGAGTTGAAAGGTCTCTGCAGGGAGAACTACAAAACACTGATGAAAAAATATTAGATGGCACAAACAAGTGGAAAAACATTCCACGCTTATAGATTGGAAGAATCAATATTGTTTAAATGGCCATACTGTCCAAAGCCATCTATAAATTTAATGCTATTCCTGTCAAACTACCAATGTCATATTTCACAGAATTAGAAGAAACTATTCTAAACTCATATGGAACAAAAAAGAGTCCAAATAACCAAGGAATTTCTAAGCAAAATGAACAAAGCTGGAGGCATCACACTACCAGTTTTCAAACTATACTATAAGTCTGCAGTAACCAAAAGAGCATAGTGCTGGTATAAAAAGAGATAGGCCAGCCAGCTGCAGTGGCTCACGTCTGTAATCCTAGCAATTTGGGGGGCTGAGGTTGGTGGATCACTTGATGTCAGAGCTCAAGACCAGCTGGGCACGGTGACCCACACTACTAGCTACTCAGAGGCTAATCCCAGCTACTCGGGAGGCTGAAGCAGGACAATCACTTGAACCCAGGAAGGGGAGATTGCAGTGAGCCAAGATCACATCACTGCACCCCAACCTGGGTGACACAGCAAGACTCCATCTCAAAAAAAAAGCCAATGAAACAGAATAGAGAACCCAGAAATAAGTCTGCATACCTAGAGCTATTTGATCTTTGACAAAATCAACAAAAATAAGCAATAGGGAAAGGACTCCCTATTCAATAGCTGGCTAGACATATGCAGAAGAATGAAACTAGAGCCTTACATTTTACCATATAAAAAGTTAACTCAAGATGAATTGAAAATTTAAATGTAATATCTCAAACTATAAAAATCCTAGAAGAAAACCTAAGAAACACTATTCTGGACACTGTCTTTGAGAAAAAAATGTATGACTAAGTCCTCAAAAGCAATTGCAATGAAATGAATACTTGACAAGGAGGATGTAATTAAACTAAGGAGTTTTGGTACAGCAAAATAAACTAACAAGAGAGTAAACAGGCAACCTACAGAAGACAAGAAAATATTCACAAACTATGTATCCAAAAAAAATCTAATACTCAGAATCTATAAGGCACTTAAATGATTCAACAAGTGAAAGCCAAATAACCCCATTAAGAAGTGGGAAAAGAGTATGAACAGACACTTTCAAAAGAAGACAGACAAATGGACAGCAAACCTATGAAAAAAATGCTCAAGATTACTAAGTATTAGAGAAATGCAAATCGAAACCACAATGAAATACTATCTCTCACCAGTCAGAATGGCTACTACTAAAAAGTAAAACAAACAAACAACAACAAAAAATTGTCAGCGAGGCTGCAGCAAAACGGGAATGCTTGTATGCTATTGGTGGGAATGTAAATTAATTCAGCCACTGTGGAAAGCAGTTTGGAGATTTCTCAAAGAACTTAAAACAGAACTACCATTTGACCCATTTATCTTGTTACTGGGTATATATCCAAGAGAAAATAAATTGTTCTACCAAAAGACAAATGCAGTCATATGTTCATCACATCACTATTAACAATAGCAAAGACATGGAGATAACCTAGATATCCATCAATGGTGGACTGTGTAAAGAAAATGTGATATATATACACCACGGAATACTACAAAACCATAAAAAAGAGAGAAATGTCCTTTGCAGCAACACATATGCAGTTGGAAGCCATTATTACAAGTGAGTTAATGCAGAAACCGAAAACCAAATATCACATCTTCTCATTTATAAGAGGGAGCTGAACACTGGCTACTCATGTATAAAAAGATGGCAATATTAGACACTGGGGACTGCAAGAGAGGAGAGGGAGGGATGGGGACAAGGACTTATAAATTAGCTATTGACAAATATGCTCGCTATCCGAGTGATGGGATCAGTCATACCCCAAACCTCACATCACACAATATACCCACATAACAAACCTGCACATGTAACCCTGAATCTAAAATAAAAGTTGAAATTACATAAAACAACAACAGCGTGACAGCAGCAATAATGAAATGATATACTATTTTTTCCTTGCTCTTATCTTAAATTCTCTCAATGCTAGAAAGACTACTTGATGTTTTTCTTCATCTAATCAATAGGCAGCATGAGAAACATTGTATCCTAAGAACTACAGAGTCATAGCTATCTATGCTGTGAGAAAGAAAAAGCAGAATTACACATAAGAAATTCTAAAAATGAGTAAGAAAATGGCATTTCCAAGTTAGACAATCATGAGCATTTTAGTTTACCTCTGGGCTCTAGGCTTTTTCAAGGAAATTTAGAGGAAATACCCAAATTATAAAGTAGCAAGACTAGGAAAAGGAGCAACAGGTAACAACTTTTGATTGGATCGGTGCAAATAAATGCTGATTAACAGAAAAATGAGAATCATAAAATTTGAAACGGAGGAAGAGATGAGAACAAGCAGTAATGATTTAACATTTCAAAGGAATAACTCATGTATACGACGAAACTTGCTGTTATATGGGAAAGCTAAGATGTGACTGCACTAATCCTGAGACAGTGACATGGTAAGCCTTTTGAAATCTCTTGTATTTCACTTGTGAGATGGGTGCATATGCTGCTGCCATTATTTACTCTCCAGTTCAAGTGTTTTAAGTCTCTGTTGTTGAGGAAAAGTCACAACTTTTTAAAGTGGATGTATTATATATTTTTTTCTATTATATTTAACCAAAACACTTCCTCTGTGCTAATGAGAGCTCTATTGTGCCAAACACTTGCCATGGCAGATACACCATGCCCATTATCACAGCCATTCATATCAGTCCTTCGGGGCAGGCATTGTTATCTAGGCATCACAAATAAGAAGAATGACATAAACTCTAAGTAGCATTTCCAGTGTCACCCATCACGGAGGTGGTGATGCTGAACAACAAACTCAGGTAATAGGCTCCCAAACCCTTGTTCTTGCCCCACCCACTGCTTGACACCAAGACCAACTTAAAGATCATAATAAAGACTTAAGGAGCTCCATTCACTCTCTGACAATGTCCTCACTTAAAAGCAAGTGAAATGGGTTTTTGTCAGTCTGTGATCTAACTGGAACAGCCTAAAGGGATTGCTATTAGTGAAGACATATTCTTCTCCTGAAATACCTTTGTCATAGTGGTCTAGTAGTCACAGTTCTCAGGATGGCCTTTGATGACCTGCCCTGGATTCAAGGTATTTGCAGCAGTTCCATACAAATAGATGCTGCCTGGAACTCCCAGGGCAGGACAGCTGCAGCTGTGTGCTAAACAACTATGGTTTTGTGAATCAAATGTAGCAAAAGAAATAGAGGAACTTCTGCTTTGTATATCTGCATGGCAGATTTATATACACACTCTAATACACATGCATCTCATCTTGGCAACCTGTGATTTCAGATTTATTATGTATGTATGTTTGAGATGGCTCGGTCTCACTCTGTTGCCCAGGCTGGAGTGCAGTGGTGCAATCATGGTTCATTGTAGCATCAAACTCTTGGGCTCAACTGATCCTCTTGCTTCAGCCTGCCAAGTAACTGAGACTACAGGCATGGACCACCATGCCTGGTTAGTTTTGAAAAAAGATTTTAGAGATGGGTTCTCACTGTTATCCAGGCTGCTCTCAAACTTCTGGCATCGAGCAACCTTCCTGTCTCAGCCTCCTGAGGGATTTTGGATTCCTAATTCAAGTTTGTGGGGATTTAGACCAAATGTCTTATTATTCAGAACATTTGTTGGTGGAGACTTAGATGTCACTAGGTTCCCTAGAAGATCAATGCTTTGTTGATCATACCATTAAATAAAAATATTAAGTTAATTAACCAAGTAGTCAATTCACACATTCATTCAGAGAATCACTCTGTCCTAAGCTCCTACAGTGTGCCAGGTACTGCTTCCAGCCATGCCAACACAAAGCAAAAAGGCACTGACTCTGGGAATCCTTAGCCTCTAACCAGTGAACCTACATTATGAGGCAGATCACAAGACTTTCTTGATATTTGTCAAAACACTAAAGCTTACTAATAACTTTCCTATTATATAAAGCAAAGTAAATTTAAGGTTTTTCTTTCAATAATATAAGTTTTACTACCATGGTTTCTAATATAGTTTCCTGCATGTAGAAAAAATTGAGTTATTGAGATAGGATAAGAAATAGCTTATAACACTGAATATTATTGGGACTATGTTGGAACTATATTATATAAGTGGACTTTGTAGATAAAACAGGAAAACTAAAATTGAAACCACTACTTGTTGGAAACAAACAGGTATATGGATGACAATCCAACCATAAGCAATATGTCACACAAAAGTTCTGTGGAAGCACAGAGTAGACTGGGAAAGTTTCCTACAGAGTTTAAAGTAGTCTACAAAAAAGAAATCAGAATGATGAACCCACCAGTGCAATAGTCTAGGGCAGGGAAATTGATTGCTGCTGTGAATACAGGCAATAGTTTTGTCTTAATAGACCATAGTTTATAGATAAAAACTGAAATGAGCTAAGTTGGGAAGGGTTTCTGAAGACATTTTTAAACCATGCTAAGGAAATTTTGGACTACATGGTGTAGTCATTGGCAAGCCCACACATCACCATGAAAAAGGTGAAGATAGCACCTTTTTCACATGGCTTCTTTTCAAGATGCAATTATAAACTACTTTTTCTGGGTGAAGATGCTTTTGGGTTTTTCCAGTCAGCTCTTACAGCATGAGCGAGTGAAGTCTCAGACTGTGAATTGCTCTCCTTCAAGGGATATTTGAGTCTCATCCACCACAAAATGTCCATCCTTATGTCCATCATTCACTGTCCAAGGTATAAACTCCCAAGCATTTTATCCCCCACTGCACAATCAACTCAAACCACTCTAAATGTCCTGCCCCACCCAAAGTCATTAATGCTGCCGCCAATTCTCAAATACTTTTCTATGCCCTTGAAGATTCTACCTTTTAACTAGAAAATTCTCATAGATACTTAACCCCTTCCCTTGAGAGTATATTGACTGAAAAATGGCTCTTACCTCGTACACTCTCTTTTGAAACCTCTACAAGCTGCAAACCTCACTCATCTCAAAGAAGCCTGAATATTTTGTAATGAATTAGGTTTCCAGATAGATACAGGACGAGTCTGGATTTTCAAGCAGGTTACATTTGGCCCACATAGAAGATCAGGGAAACTAATGGGGACCAACCTGTTTAGGAAGTCTTATGCAGGCGGAGAGGGCCTAGCACTTAAGAAATCAGATATTCCATAAAAGAAATAATAACAAACAGACTTAAATCCTAACTGCAAGTCATTGATGCTCTTCTTTCCAGGATGCCAACACTTCTATATAAAGACCAGATTTAAGAAGGTTTGTAAAGCCCCTAGTTTGCTGCCACAGAGGTCCAGTTTAAACACTGAGCCTTCATGGAGTTTTGTGCTATATCCATAGTGAATTCCTTTTAATACTCCAATGTGACAAAATATATGATATTCTTTCTGTTCTTCTGTCTGAAACATCCTTTCCCATCCAACACTTTCACTCACCTGTCTAACTCCTACTCACTTTGCGAATGGAAGTTAAAAATGTTTCTTGATGCTGACAGGCTGACCTGATTCCCCAAGTGAGGATTAGATGTCCCTGCTGTGAGATTTCATACAGTTTATACTTTCCCTCATTTAATTAGCTGACATGCTGTACCACCATTGTTAGTTTCATGCTCCTTGATTCCCAGCACTCAAAATAGTGTTTGGGACCATCAGTGCTCAGTACATCTTTTTTCAACAATTAAATTAGTTGAACAAATACATAATTGAATAAATGAATGGCTAAATTAGTGAACCGATGGATATGAGATACTTGTTACTGGCTTCTAAGTGTAAGTTTTGCCACAGAGAAAGTTATTATGTATGAAAATAAGGAAGTCAGGAGAACTATCTCAGATCAAAAGAAATATACTAACTTAATACTCCATTAATTCTTACATTTATTCACTCATCAAATGTTCTTTGAATGCCTGGTTGTTATGGCAAAAGTCAGCTTTACATTTTTTATTCATTTAAATATTTATTGGATGCTTATTGTTATGTGACAAAGTATTTTTGCTTCTTTGTTCCAACAATTTATTTGTTGTTTTTCATATATTCTAGGAGCCAATAATTAGCTAAATCCTTAAAAAAAATCTGCCTGTTGTACATACAGCACAGATGTTTAAGAGCTTGATAAAGATTTATTTTCTCTTTCTTTCGAAGTAGTTTAAAAGCAGGAGAAAAATTGTCAAATTAAGTGCACTGTGTACTTTTCAATGAAGAATTGACCTGCACATGCATATATAAAATAAGTGGTTGCAAATCAATAGGTACATTAGCTGCTCTTCTTTCTGTATGAAATGCTCATAGGTGGTGTGTTGGTCAGCATTCAGATCAGCTTCAGGCCTGGGATTAAAGCAAAGCTCTGTTGATATACAGAATGTTATATAAGCTCCACCATATACAAGAGCTACTTCAAGAATTGAAATATTTTGTTTAATCTAGACATTTTAAAAATTCAAGGAGAAGCTGGACACATGTAAATGACAATAGTTATTTTAAATTAGAGCTTGATATTCTAGATATTTAGTAAAACAAATTAAATTGTCATAAAGGTAGAGGGAAGTTTCTAGATAGAAGGAGGATTCTTGAAAATACTAGTGTCCGTTTCTTATAAATCCCATGTCTTGTCAGTACCTGCCCCATCATTTTCCCTGAGTTTGGAGCCAGGTGATTACCTGTCTACAAATGACTTACTGACTTACCTTTGACATACATACCAAAGTATGGAAGCAGTAGATTTTGTCCAAAGAAACATATAAATATCTTGGGGAATTTATATAGTGTCTTTATCAGTATAGTAGGCAAAAGATAGAGGAAGAAAAACATAGAAGAAGGTTGCATATGAAATGATTAATACAAGTCTACAACCTGAAGTAGGTTTGGATTATAATTGCTTATACTTTATATAGGATTCTTCATTCCAACCAGAAGCAATTTTCAGCATTTTTCCAGGTATATACCCAAGTAAGAGCCCCCCGACTATTGTTTAGACTGCATATATTATACCTTTTCTTGCTTTTGACTTATTTCTTGAGAAATAATTATTGAAAATATTTCTACCATGAACATTCATCCATAGTTTTTGTTTAAATATCTATTTTCAATTACTTTAGATATATATGTAGAAGTTAAGTTGCTGGGTCATATAGTAATTGTATGTTTAACTTTAAGAAGAACCACAAAATTGTTTCACTGAATGATTTTTTTTATCAGAGAAATAACATGGCATAATTTATGATTTAAAAGGTCATTCTTATTGCTATGAGGAAAATAGACTGCAAGGGATCAAGGCAGAAGCAGGAAAACAACATGGGATTTAATTGCAATAATCCAAGTGAAAGATGATAATGCCTCAAACCAGGATACAAGCAGTGGAGAAGAGTGAGAAGTGGTTCAGCTTTTTACATTAAAAAAAGAGTTGGGCAGGGCACAGTGGTTCACACCTGTAATCCTAGCACTTTGGGAGGCCAAGATAGGCAGATCACAAGGTCATGAGATCAAGATCATCCTGGCTAACATGGTGAAACCCTGTCTCTACTAAAAATTTAGCTGAGTGTGGTGGCATGCGCCGGTAATCCCAGCTACTTGGGAGGTTGAGGGGGGAGAATTGCTTGAACCTGGGAGGCAGAGGTTGCAGTGAGCCAAGATCGTGCCACTACACTCCAGGCTGGGTGACAGAGCAAGACTCTGTCTCAAAAAAAAAAAAAAAAAAATAGTCGACAGGATTTATTGATGGTTTGGACATGAGAGGAAAAAAGAAAGTTTGAAAAGATGACTGAAAGGTTACTGGCTTGAGAAATTAAAAGATTGAAATATCCAATTACTGATAAAGCGGAAACTGAAGGACTACGTTTAGGGGGTTAAAACAAGAGTTCCTTGTTGTATTTGCTAAATTAGTGATGTTTATTCAACATTGGTATCAAACATCTACTACTATGTAACAAACCACAATACCACTTAATGGCTTATTTGATCATGAATCTCTGTATCAGCAATTTGAGCTGAACTCAGCTAAGTAGCTCACCTGGCCTCACCTGGGGTCACTCACATGGGTGGAATAGACTGATGGATTAATTGGGGACTGGTTGACCTAGGAGACCTCTCATGGGTTGATCACATCTCCTCCACATGATTTTGCCCACTTACAAGTGAGCCCAGGCTTTTTTCACATGGAAGTCTCAGAGCAGTAAGAGAGATGAAGAGTAGAAACTGCAAGGTCTTTTGAACCTTTGGCTTACAACTCCCATAATGTCCTTCCACAGCATGCAACTGGTAAAATCAAGTCACAAAGATTAATTCTCCTGGTGGGATCACCAAATGAATGCTGTATAGCAAAGGGGGATGAAAAAGCAGAAGGATTTAGTACCTTTTTTAACTATGCTTTTTCTTTTTTTACAATCTACTACACCATCAAAGTGGAGATATTAGGAACATATTTAGTTACATGCACCTGAAGTCCAGGAGAGAAGGCTGAGTCTCGATGTCCAAAATTTAAAAACCAGTGGGATAACGAGGGCATAAAGAAGTGCATTCAACAGATTATCAGTAAGGTAGGAGGAAACCGAGACACGAATGTCCAAAAGTTAAATTTCATGTTGAAAATTGCACCAAAAATGACTGTGCATTTGTTGTTTATATAGTCTTTAATGGCTTTTCTGGCAGTTAAGTCTCTTTGAAGTTATCTGACCAGTTTATAATGGTAACTGTTTTCTCTTTGGCCGTAGGCTAAGAGAGGGGAAGTAGTTTATTTGAATACCAAAATTCTTCCCTATTAAGCTCATTAAAAGAGATCTGAACTTCCATTAATATCCAGGGAAACTAGGCCAGAAATTCTCTGCAATGCTAATGGGAGCTGTGAATTTGAATTTTCATTGAAGTAATAAGGCCATGTGTTTTAAATACTGGTAAAACTCTGTGATGAGGGCAACTGAAAGACATTCACTTTAAAAACATGTTAAAATGTGTAATATTTATTAAGCATCTTTCTATACATAAGATCATTTTAGGTCTATATAATTATGCAAAATTGAATGAAGCATTTAATCTGTTTCAAACAAGATGCCATTTAAATGAGACAACATAGATAATAAAAATATGCTAATGGGAAGAGAAGAGTGATCATGTTCACACACAGGCATATATATGCAAAGCATAGAAAGATACACTTAGCAATAGAATACAGAAAAGAAGTCATAGAAAATAAAAGAGTATCAGGTAGTCAGAGCGAAGTTCCTAAAAACTAGTAATGCCCATCAACAAAGGTCTTAGTCTAATAAAAGCCCAAGTTGTTATGTTTTTTATGTAATGAGCCAAGCACCATCATTCTAAATACATCCATATATTAATTTACTTAATCTTCATGGCAACTAACATTTTTTGTGCCTACTTCACATTGAATAGGTACATCTGTTTTCAGTGCAGGTCGCCAGCCCCTCCTGACACAAGTGTGCTGAGGTATCTCTCTGTTTTCCTGCCTTCCAGATTGTCTCTGAAGTCTTGGAAAGTCACCTAGCCTGCATACAGATGCAGATTGGGAGCAATTTTCAACCAATGGGAGACAGGAATCCATAGATAGATACTTCAGCTTTCCTTTCCTTAGAAGGATCATTTTAAGATGCATTCTATGTGGGTCCTTGGACAATCCTCAGAGGGATTAAGCTTTTGTTGTCTACCACAGAAACTACCTCAGGGATGCACCTTCTATTGCCTTTTCTTCTTGTGCTGTTTCATTTTATTCTTCTCTTTGCTTGCTGTAATTACTCTCTCTTAAACTAACTGCATCCAAATTCATGTCCACCGCATCCAGTTTTTGAAGAATTCAAACTGAAACAGGAACAAATTTCCCATACCTCAACGGATTAAAAAAAATGAAGTTTAAATATTTAAGAGCTTGATCAAAATCACCTACAGAAATAATTAGAATGCAAATTGGCCTCTGATCTTCTAGCGTTAAGTAATACCAAATCTCTCAACATCAGGATTTTTATTATTTAATTGTTATAGGCAATTCAATATATACAGACCCAACTGTGAAATTCTGTGACTAACTTATAATTTCTTGTGATTAAAAAAGGAGAGAAATATTTCTCTATAAGAATTTAACATCTAGACTGAAGGAACATACTTCAAAATAATAAAAGCCATATATGACAAACCCACAGTCAAAATCATACCCAGTGGGCAAAAGCTGGAAAGCATTCCCCTTGAAAACAAGCATAAGACAAGGATGGCCATTCTCACCACTGCTATTCAACATAGTATTGGAAGTTCTGGCCAGGGCAATCAGGCAAAAGAAACAAAGGAATCAAATAGGAAGAGAGGAAGTTAAATTATGTTTGTTTGCAGATGACGTGATCCTGTTTCTAGAAAATCCCATCATCTCAGTCCAAAAGCTTCTTAAGCTGATGAGCAACTCCAGCAAAGTTTCAGGATAAAGAGTCAATATGCAAAACTTGCTAGCATTCCTATACACCAACAACAGGCAAGCAGAGAGCCAAATCATGAATGAACTCTCGTTCACAATTTATACAAAGAAAATAAAATACCTAGGAATACAGCTAACAAGGGAAGTGAAGGATCTTTTAAAGGAGAACTACAAATCACTGCTCAAGAAAATCAGAGAGGACACAGACAAATGGAAAAACATTACATCCTCATGGATAGGAAGAATGAATATCATGAAAATGACCATACTGCCCAAGGTAATTTATAGATTCAATGCTATTCCCATTAAACTCTCATTGACATTCTTCACAGAATTAGAAAAAAATCTATTTTAAAATTCATATGGAACCAAAAAAGAGCCCGTACAGCCAAGACAATCCTAAGCAAAAAGAACAAAGCTGGAGGCATCATGGTCTCCAACTTCAAACTATACTACAAGGGTACAGTAACAAAAACAGCATGCTACTGGTACAAAAACAGAAACACAGACCAATGGAACAGAAGAAAGGAGCTCAGAAATAAGACTACACACCTACAACCATCTGATCTTTGAAAAACATGACAAAAACAAGCAATGGGGAAAAGATTCTATTTAATAAATGGTGCTTGGGAGAACTGGCTAGCCTTATGCAGAAAATTCAAACTGGACCACTTCCTTAAGTCTTACACAAAAAGTCAAGATGAATTAGAGACTTAAAGGTAAAACCCCAAACTATAAAAGCCCTAGAAGAAAATTTAAACAATACCACTCAGGACATAGGCAGGGGAAAGATTTCATGATGAAAATGCCAAGAGCAATTGCAACAAAAGTCAAAATTGACAAATGGGATCTAATTAAACTAAAGAGCTTCTGCACAGGAAAAGAAACTGTCATCAGAGTGAACAGATAACCTATAGAATGGAAGAAAATTTTTGCAATCTATCCATCTGACGAAGGTCAAATATCCAGAGTCTATAAGGAACTTAACTAATGTACAAGAAAAACACAAACAACCTCATTAAAAAGCAGGCAGAGGACACTAACAGGCACTTCTCAAAAGAAGACATACGTGCAACCAACAAGCATATGGCAAAAAACTCAGCACCACTGATCATTAGAGAAATGAAAATCAAAACTAAAATGAGATACCATCTCACACCAGTTAGAATGGCTGTTATTAAAAAGTTAAGAAAGAAGAGGTACTGGTGAGGCTGCAGAGAAATAAAAACATTTTTACACTGTTCATGGGAATGTAAGTTAGTTCAACCATTATGGAAGACAGTGTGGTGATTTCTCAAAAATTTACAAGTAGAAATACCATTTGACCTGGTAATTCCTTTCCCATCTACCCAAAGGAATAGAAACCATTCTATTATAAAGATACATGCATGCATATGTTCATTGCAGCACTATTCACAATAGCAAAGACATGGTATCAACCCAAATGCCCATCAATGATAGACTAGATAAAGAAAATGTGGTACATATTCACTGTGGAATACTATGCAGCCATAAAAAGGAATGAGATCATGTCCTTTGCAGAGACATGGATGGAGCTGAAAGCCGTTATCCTCAGCAAACTAACACAGGAACAGAAAACCAAAAACCGCATGTTGTCACTTATAAGTGGGAGCTGAACAATGAGAACACATGGACACATGTGGTGAACAACACACACTGGGGCCTGTTGGAGGGGTAGGGGGAAGTAGAACATCAGGAAGAATAGCTAATGGATGCTAGGCTTAATACCTAGGTATGGGTTGAACTGTGCAGCAAACACCCAGGTGCACGTTTACCTATTTAACAAACCTGCACATCCTGCATATGCACCCCAGAATTTAAAATAAAAGTTGATAAAAAAATAATAATAATGATTTAGCACCCAGGACACTGAATATTCTAGAGCAGAAGAGCTCTCACATTTCCTATGTTTTGCTAAAGGAATATCTTCATATTTTAATCTCAGAATGTTTTATTTCAAGAAATGCTGCATTGAAAATCTCCATTTTTAGGATTTTTAAACACAGTGTACTTTGAAATCCGTGACTCTTAGTTAAGATCCTTCCTCTCTGATTTACGGGAGCCTAGTACAACAATTATAACCTACATTAGTCTAGTGTTTTATTGTTTGAGTGCAAGCACATATGTTACTTCATTTAAGTGTTGTAACAATCTGATGAGGTACATGGAGTCGTTTTACAGATGGGGAATCTCAATTGCAGTGATTGTGTCTTGTCCACGCTAATGTTCTTGGCAAGTGCCTAGCCAGGTAATGAATCTAGGTCTTCTCGTAAATCCAGGGCAGCCCTCTGTCTACTGCAGCACAGCCATTTATGAAGCCTTTGATGATAGCAATGCCGAGGAAAGCAGTAAAGAATGAACTCTAAGTGGGCAGTTTAGAAAGGAGATGCTTTAACTGAGTTTATAGATAGCTGCTTCTCGTGAATTGGCATCTTTTATTCTCTGCATTTCCAGAGAATGAGTAGATGCATAGATAAGATTGGTTCCAATGAAAGTTATAGAAAAAAATTATGGTGCTGTCATATCAAGTACTCAGATTTTAGATTCTGACAGGAATAGACAATTACTTAGTTCTTCCACTAGTAATTCCTACCACTTATCTTTCTTCAATCTCTGGACGCTCAAGGCTTATCTTTCAAGTGGGACTGATAACACGGTATCAAACAACATAAGTGAACTTGCTCATCTACCATAAAGCAGAGTCAAATCATAAGTTGCTGTATTGTCACCTTTTGCTAATTTCAAGTTGCTATCTCTCAATAAAATTGAAAGAGGAAGAAAAGAATCTTTGTAAGAGTATTTAGCATTTGTCCTTTCTTAAATGTCAGAGAAACCATTTTTTAATTAGTCTTTCAATCCAAATGGTTGCAGAGGGCAAGATTTTCTATGTTCTTCATCTTTTCACCTCACCTGAGGAGCAAGAAATCCTTTAAATCTGCCTGACAATTTTATGCTGTCTTAACAAGTCAAAAATCCCTAGCTTTTCAATATGCTCTTCCATGTCATAGCCTCTGCTCTGTTCTGTTGACACTGCCTCCTTCCTCTCTACAAGTGCTTTATTTTTGACTGTGGAAAAATACATAACATAAAATTTACCATCTTAACCATTTATAAGTGTACAGTGTTCAATATTGTTAAAAATATT
>NW_012107775.1:658557-661154 GCF_000951045.1 Mandrillus leucophaeus | reverse complement strand
TCGCGGTCACTTTGTATCACTTTATCTACTCAGTATGAATCACTTTTTGAAATGATCTCATTATTTACTTGTATGCTTGTTTATTGTCAGCTACCCCCTGCCCTCATTCAAATGTATGCCCCGTGACTGAAGACGTTTGTTTCACTTATTGACCTCTATATTGTCAGTGCATGAAACCGTGCCTGGGCCATAGTTTACTGGCTGCTAGTATAGGCCATGTGTTCTCAACTATGGTATCAAAGCACACTTGGATGTTGATTCAGTTGCAAGTGTTCACCAAAATGTCTCTTAAAAATAATAAAGAACCAGAGATAAAGTTGAATTTACTTCTAAAATATATAAATAAGATAAAAATTCAGAGCAAATGCCAGATTTTCTTTATAGTATTATGACTGTTATTCACTTTGAAGTTTCACTGAGGAGAGGAATATTAGCCTTAATGATAATGTATATTGGTGGAAAGCCATGTTTGATATAATCTTTAATGTAGAGTAGTAGTTCCCACACTGTGCATCAGAATCACCAATGAGTGCTTGATTATACCTGCAGAATACTGATCCCGTAAGTTTGTGATACACCTGAGGATCCAGTTCCTCATGATTCTAATTCTGGAGGGTAGATGTTAAAATATAAAGAGGAGACTCTACCAGCTGAGATGCATATTAAGATGTAATTGAGGTGACATGGGTAAGAAATAAAGGCCTGCTTGTGGCGTGGTTTGTGGAAATGGGAAGCAGTACATGAAGGAGAGGGAATTATCCAGAATTGTAGCATAAATAGTAATTAAATATCTATTGGGTATACAGATAAGGAAAAGTAGGAACCATATGACCTTGTTATCTGAGGAAACTAGGTGAATAATAAATTCATTAATTGGAATAAGGTATTTGAGTAGCAGGTTCAAAGGAAAGATCATAAGATTTTATTTGAATATGCTGTGTTTATGGTGTCTGTATCTATCCAGTGGGATTGTCCAGAAGGCCTTTGAAAATGTGAATGAAGCTCAGGAGCAAAATTTGGGACCAAGATATATACTTTTGATAGCAATCCGCATATGTGTGGTCATTGAAATAATGAAACAGAAAAGGTGAACTAATCCTTGGGGAATGTATAAAACAAAAGGAGAATAAATTATCAGGAATTCTAAACTATGATAGCCTAAAACGTGAACTCTTAGAAAATTGAATTTTCTTCTTAACAGAAGTACTAGACTGGATGATCAAGAAAATGTAGTAGTTTATATAACAGCACTTGATTAGGTGTGGAGTTTAACAATGAAGTTCCTGGTAGTATAGTGGATAAAATGAGCCACTCACTTTGACAGTGCACAGGGTTAATGCCAGGTTTTGTGAATGGACAGGAGGATGCCTAATGGTGTACCTGTGGTCTCTTCCTTCAGATTCATCCCATCAATATATATGCAGGATGAGTGCATTAATGCTTTTGAGATAAAGCTGGATGAAATGTTTTGAATGAGAAAATATCCTTAACAAAATTAAGTGTAAGGTTAAATCTTAAACCTTACCGGAATAATTTTTGAAAAACAATTAAGTTGAGCACTTCCTTTGGAAAAGAAAAGAGAAAAGATAGAAAAGGAAAAAGAAACAAATAAATGCATGGAGCTAACAGACATCAAACATCAAGATGGAAGACATAAAGTTAAAAGTTTCAGCAGCTTAATTAAGTATAAATGGTCCAGTCCTTACAATTGAAAGACAGAGAGCTTCATAGTACATTAGAAAATAGAAATTGAGATTAAACTCTACACTGTGTATACAAGTAGAAAAAAAGAATAGAAAAAGATACGACATGCACACTATAACAATACAAAAATATTTCAGACAAAGTAGAGTTTAGCACAAAAATTATCAAAAATAAAGTGGGAAATTATATAGTAATAAATAAGGCAGTTCACTGGAAAAATATAATAATCTTAAATGATTACGTTATCTAAGAGAGACTTAATAAAGTTAAGACTATCAGAAGCAAAGGGAGAAATACAAAAATCCACAACTAAACTTATTGATTTAATTATTTTTGTTCAGTAATTGGTATAATAGTTGGGCAAACAATTCAGTAAGTAGATAATATGCCTGAACAATACAGTTAACTTGAACTAATTGACATTTAAATAAGTTCTTCCTTAAAAGCAAAAGCCGCATGCTTTTGCATGAAAAGCAGCAAACCTTCAAGAAGTTCTTCCACATTTATTATTTTCCCAGATATATGAGAATTTGACATTGGGCTGTGTGTCCTCTTTGCGATCTATGTGCTTTTTGTAGCTCACTTCTTACTGAGGTCTATTTTAAGGCTTGCCAAAAAGGCCGGGCATGGTGGCTCACACCTGTAATCTTAGCACTTTGGGAGGCTGAGGTGGGTGTATTGCCTGAGCTCAAGAGTTCAAGACCAGCCTGGGCAACACAGTGAAACCCCGTCTTTACTAAAAATTGCAAAATATTAACTGGGTGTGGCACTGTGTGCCTGTAGTCCCAGCTATTAGGGAGGCTAAGGCAGGAGAATCGCTTGAACCCAGGAGGTGATAGTTGCAGTGAGCCAAGATCATGCCATTGCACTCCAGTCTTGACAATAGAGTGAGA
>NW_012107775.1:654651-656872 GCF_000951045.1 Mandrillus leucophaeus | reverse complement strand
ACACATATGCCACATTTTATTTACTTACTTACCCATAAAAAATGCTTGGTTTGCTTTCACTCCTTGGCTATTTTAGTGCTGCTGTGAACGTGGTATTCAGATACCTCTTTAAAATCCTGCTTTCAATGCTTTTGGCTATATGTCCAAAAGTAGAATTGCTGGATCATATAATACCTATTATTAATTTTTTGAGTAACCTCCATACTGTTTTCCAGAATGGGTGCACCATTTTTTATTTCCATCAAAAGGATACAAGTGTCACAATTTCTCCACAAGCTCACCAACAACTGTTATTTTCTATGTATTCCTTTTGTTTATGTTTTGTTTTTCTTGCAGCTATTCTAATGGGTGAGATGTTAGCCTCATTGTGGCTTTAATTTGCATTTTCATATTGATTAGTAACATTGAACATCTTTTCATACGCCTGTAGGCCATTTGTATTTCCTCTTTGGAGAAATGGCTATTTAAGTTTTTTTTCTTATTTAAAAAATACAGAATACTTCATGAATTTGTGTGGCACCTTTGCATGTGGACTGTGCTAATCTTCTCTCTATGTATCCAGTTTTAGTATATGGGCTGCCAAAGCAAGCCCCCAAGTTGTTGATTCTTAATGAGACTTTTCAGTGCTGAATCTTTCTCTTCTCAAAAATCCTCCCCCTATCCATCTACACTCAATACTTTTCCCTATTAAAAATACAGAAAGAAATTTGTTTATATCATAAAATTTATGTTTGCCCATGTTCAATTTATCAGTCCTATTCATTGCTTGATCACTTAGTCTTTGAGTTTTTGGTTTTGTTTTGCCTTATGCTTGTTCATGTCCCTAGGTTTAGGGGATTTTAAGATCCGGCTTAACTCTGCCACCTTAAATGGCCTGATGCAGGTTAATATGAGTTAGGAGCAATATTTCAACCTGGCATCTAAATGATTCTTTTTTTTTTTCATTTTAATCGTAAGTTCTTAATTTTCTCAGCATTGATGTAAAAATCATTTATACTTGCACTGCCAGCAACATAAATCATTAACACTCCAAAAAATAGTAAACAACCTTGAATCAATATCATTTTCTTCTATGAGACACTATGGAAATGAAAGAATACAGTTTTTCATTGATCAGAAGTCTCATAAACATTTAGCCTGGGCCTCATCTCTTTACAGTACTTACTTTGCTCCAACTACACAAGTCTTCTTTATGGTTTTAGGACAAGTCAAGGTCCTTTCTTCCTTGAAGAACTTTGCACATCTTGTTCTTTTTCATCAGTTAGGTCTTAGCTCAGTGCCATCACCTCAGAAAGACTTTTCCTACACCTAACTCAAGGGCGTTGCTCCTCGCGGTCACTTTGTATCACTTTATCTACTCAGTATGAATCACTTTTTGAAATGATCTCATTATTTACTTGTATGCTTGTTTATTGTCAGCTACCCCCTGCCCTCATTCAAATGTATGCCCCGTGACTGAAGACGTTTGTTTCACTTATTGACCTCTATATTGTCAGTGCATGAAACCGTGCCTGGGCCATAGTTTACTGACTGCTAGTATAGGCCATGTGTTCTCAACTATGGTATCAAAGCACACTTGGATGTTGATTCAGTTGCAAGTGTTCACCAAAATGTCTCTTAAAAATAATAAAGAACCAGAGATAAAGTTGAATTTACTTCTAAAATATATAAATAAGATAAAAATTCAGAGCAAATGCCAGATTTTCTTTATAGTATTATGACTGTTATTCACTTTGAAGTTTCACTGAGGAGAGGAATATTAGCCTTAATGATAATGTATATTGGTGGAAAGCCATGTTTGATATAATCTTTAATGTAGAGTAGTAGTTCCCACACTGTGCATCAGAATCACCAATGAGTGCTTGATTATACCTGCAGAATACTGATCCCGTAAGTTTGTGATACACCTGAGGATCCAGTTCCTCATGATTCTAATTCTGGAGGGTAGATGTTAAAATATAAAGAGGAGACTCTACCAGCTGAGATGCATATTAAGATGTAATTGAGGTGACATGGGTAAGAAATAAAGGCCTGCTTGTGGCGTGGTTTGTGGAAATGGGAAGCAGTACATGAAGGAGAGGGAATTATCCAGAATTGTAGCATAAATAGTAATTAAATATCTATTGGGTATACAGATAAGGAAAAGTAGGAACCATATGACCTTGTTATCTGAGGAAACTAGGTGAATAATAAATTCATTAATTGGAATAAGGTATTTGAG
>NW_012107775.1:649088-651471 GCF_000951045.1 Mandrillus leucophaeus | reverse complement strand
TCTCCAAGGCTGACTTCAGGTGGTTGCCTCCCTTTCAATGGAGATTTAGGGATTTTCTATGGTATCTCTGCAGCAAGGTAATAGGACATTTTACATGGTGACTCAGGTGACTCAGACCTCCAAGATCTGACTCAGGTAACTCAAGTCTCCAAGAAACAGAAACCAAGACAAAAGTTGTCAGTCCTCTTAAAAGCTAGATCCAGAGTTGACACAGAGTCACTTTGCAGCAATCAGTAGAAAAGAGATATTCTTCATGTTGCCTATGCCTTCCGTAAGAGATAATTTTTGTAGAAGAGGCATCTTGCTTCATACTAAGCATGTAGGTAGAATTAATAAGATTCACACATGCTGATGAAAGGACTAATGAGATTTTCTTGAACATGTCAACCTTCTCAGAAACAAACAAAAAAATAGAAAACAGTCTAAGAGTATGAAGTTTGCTTTTCTAATAATTTAATTTCGAACCATAGGAAAAATAAGAAACATTGCCCATGTACTCAATTTCTAAAATAGCAGTCTAAAATTTTATCTTAATTTCAAGATTGAGAAGTTGATCATAGCCATACATGAAACTCCACATGAGTACAATCCAGGAAAAAGATTGTTCAAGTCAGCCATATCTTAGGTTTGGTGCCTTTCCCTCAACAATGCAGAGAATATAGGACTTTCAAACAATATATTCAGGATTTAATTTGGGCTGCAAAATTTTAAGTCTTTTAACTTGTATTAGAAGTGCATTCATCCCCATCTTTTAGCTTGCAACATCCTTAACTTGCTATTTGTCTCACTCCACTAAACCTTCCTGATATGTCCCCATCCTTCTTTTAAGAAGCTTATTATTATCATTATTATTATTGTGCTTTAGTAAGAGGTGGGAGAGAAGTCTTCATTATGTAAAATGTGATATATAAATCTAAGTGGAGTGCTTCTAAAAGTAGAATGTCTGCCAAGTTCTCTAGCAGCTTTACCAGTGTATAATTAAGTACTCATTTAAAGTATATGTTTGTGTGAAGGGAGAGTGTAGAATTCAAAAATAGAATTTGTTGTGTTTTTCTTCTGTATTTTTAAATTATATACTAGATTCTGGTTATGACAGCTATGACTTTTAGAGTAACAAAACTAGATTTTCAGTTTTAGTAATATGGTGGACTAAATGACCAGAGAAACCCTCTTGATACAGGATATATCAAAAGTCCTGCATAGAATGTAACATCTAGTATGAAATAAGATAATCCTTAGAGGATAAAGATGGAAAGAAAAAGCAAATTTACAACAGTACTGAGGACTGATTATGTCATATTTCCTGGAGCATCTGATTTTCTCTAATGCTCTAAAGCTGATTTTTGAAATAGCTGTTTTTGTGGTAAACGGGAGATGAAGCCTGAGATCCATGCAATGCAAGTGGGTTTAATATAAGACCCCAATATTAGGTCTGCATTTACAAAAGCCAACACCATAACTAAATGGAAGGATAAATAACACAGAGGGAGATGGACAAGATAGCTGGGTATCTCATCTTTAGCTTTGAGTGGAGGGTAAAGTAGGATAAAAATGTTTATATAGAACTGTGTGTCTTTGTGTGTGTATATATGTATACATGCATGCACACAAACATGTACACAAGTACTTTGTGAATTTCTAAACAAAGCCATGATTTTATATAAGTTAGGGACACATTTAAATATCTCTGTGTTAAAACCTTCTCAAAGTTGGTAATTTAGTTTAAGGGCAGAAGGAAAACATAATTTAACACCAGGATTGAAAGATCTTTCACAGATGAGGTTTAAGTAAAGGTGATTTCACAATAGTAATAATGACAAAAGAGTAAATAAAAAATATCCAATATACCAGAAAAAATGCTATGACGAAAGCTAATGAAGCAAAAAACATGAAATTAAATACACAAAGACAGTATATTCTGAATTAATCAGAGAGAAACTATTTAAGCATATTAGCATGACATTTAAAGATTATGTAATATTTATAAAGAAGGAATAAGTAACCAAATTAACAGATATATTTGTAAAAGAGTTGAATAGATCTTGTAAAAATTATGTGGATATATGTAATTTTAATTTTATATACATTATATCCCTATATGAATACTATATTTGTAATCGAACAATCAATGAACAATTTCAGTATGGTGTTAGACACAGCAAAAGAGAGAAATAACAAGTGATATATTTGATAATGCAGAAAAACTGCAGATGTAAACAGATGAAAAATATAAAACATATTAAGTCACACTTATGGGTAAGAGGGTCAAAAATAGAGACACATGAAGTTCTGAGTAGACATCCTCAAATAGGAAGAGTTAATATTTAGAAAAATGATTACTGAGAATTTCCAAAATTTATAAAAGAAATAAATCATCGGATTC
>NW_012107775.1:644368-646653 GCF_000951045.1 Mandrillus leucophaeus | reverse complement strand
GTCAAACTGTAATACTCACCTGTCTGGGGAGGGATCTGTTGGGAGGTGACTGGTTCATGGGCGAAGTTCCCCCATGTGGTTCTCCTGATAATGAGTGAGTTCTCTTGAGATCTGATGGTTTAAAAGTGTGTGGCAGTTCCTCCTCGCTCACTCTACTCTCTTGATACCCTATAAGACATGCCTTGCTTCCCCTTCACCTTCTGCCATTATTGTAAGTTTCCTGAGACCATCCAGTCATGCTTCCTGTCATGCCTGCAGAACTGTAAGCCAATTAAACCTCTTTTCTTCATAAATTACAGAGTCTCAGGGAGTTATCTATAGTAGTGTGAAAATGAACGAATGCAACTAGCTACAGAGATATTTCATGCAACAGAACAGTCTGGGAAACAGAACATTAAATATGTACAAAGGACTCACAGGAAATGAAGAATACACTGTGATAGGAGAGAAAGAAAGATAGCAGATAGCTCTGACTTGTACTGGTATTTGTGATAAGACAAATTTTGGAGGGCCGAAAGAAGCTGAAACTGCATCCAACCGCTATTTGAACCAATTACTGTTGCCAGGTTGAAGAACTATTTGCTCATTTGTTGCTTACAGGAGCCATAAGCCAACAAAGGAGAAGCTAATCATTTTTTCCATTACCTAGTGTCCCTAAGGGCACAAAGTAGCAGCAAGTCAGTTTAAAAGGACAAATGTTTGTAGATTCCCAGTTCCAGCATCACAGAGATGACTATAGAAAATGGGTGGATTTTGAGTTGAGTGAAAATAGCTTAAGTGGTACAGTTTTTCTAACCTACCATTTGGAAAGGTGTCCTCACATCTTGCCCCAGTCCTGGTAACTAAGAACTAATAATACCCACTAACATTATTACGCAGTGCATTGCAATTTACAAATTAATGATTTCTCAGATGACATTCCTTGACTGCAAATCTGTACTTCGTAACATTATTAGAACCATAGTGACATTAAAAAGGAAGCCCTTGCAGTATTAATTTTGCCAGCATATATTTTATCCACTGCTATCTGCAACCATCAGAAATGGGTTGCATTTTAGGGGCACTGATTTTGCTGGTTGATTTCCCCAGTGACGATTATTGGCTTGAAAATAAAATACCTGTGATTAATCATCATCATTTCATTCAAGGTAGCATCTTCTACTGTTTGGCTTCAATTCTGCTCATCTCAAGAGCTGATTTTGTCCAAATGTAATCATCTAGCTCCAATTCCTAGTTCATTTCTGAAAAACGAGTTGCTGAAGAAGTTCCATATCTAAGATAATTATATTTTTAAACTATTGACAAAGGAAATAAGTGCAGCTTATTATTAATAGATTATTTCATTATTAACAGATGTTTCATTTATTTATGTTATTAAACAAACATTCCACCTAACAACAACTTTATTAGGTCACATGGTTTTATGGGTCAGGACTTTGGGCAGGGCCTATGTGAGCAATTCTTCTGCTCCATGCAAACCCCACTGGCGTCACACAGTACTCTTTAGCCATTGGGGTTGCCTGGAAGGTACATGTTGGCTACAACCATAAGGATGTCTTCTCCAAGGCTGACTTCAGGTGGTTGCCTCCCTTTCAATGGAGATTTAGGGATTTTCTATGGTATCTCTGCAGCAAGGTAATAGGACATTTTACATGGTGACTCAGGTGACTCAGACCTCCAAGATCTGACTCAGGTAACTCAAGTCTCCAAGAAACAGAAACCAAGACAAAAGTTGTCAGTCCTCTTAAAAGCTAGATCCAGAGTTGACACAGAGTCACTTTGCAGCAATCAGTAGAAAAGAGATATTCTTCATGTTGCCTATGCCTTCCGTAAGAGATAATTTTGTAGAAGAGGCATCTTGCTTCATACTAAGCATGTAGGTAGAATTAATAAGATTCACACATGCTGATGAAAGGACTAATGAGATTTTCTTGAACATGTCAACCTTCTCAGAAACAAACAAAAAAAATAGAAAACAGTCTAAGAGTATGAAGTTTGCTTTTCTAATAATTTAATTTCGAACCATAGGAAAAATAAGAAACATTGCCCATGTACTCAGTTTCTAAAATAGCAGTCTAAAATTTTATCTTAATTTCAAGATTGAGAAGTTGATCATAGCCATACATGAAACTCCACATGAGTACAATCCAGGAAAAAGATTGTTCAAGTCAGCCATATCTTAGGTTTGGTGCCTTTCCCTCAACAATGCAGAGAATATAGGACTTTCAAACAATATATTCAGGATTTAATTTGGGCTGCAAAATTTTAAGTCTTTTAACTTGTAT
>NW_012107775.1:614852-642518 GCF_000951045.1 Mandrillus leucophaeus | reverse complement strand
GCATGCCTGTAGTCCAGCTACTTGGGAGGCTGAGGTAGGAGAGTCGCTTGAACCTGGGAGGTGGAGGTTGCAGTGAGCAGAGATTGCACCACTGAACTCCAGCCTGGCAATAGAACGAGACTCCATCAAAAAACAAAAACAAACAAACAAACAAAAAAAACAGCAAAACACCACACCAATAGGTTTAACAATATTGTCAAAATACTGAAAGAAAATAATTGCAATATTGGAAATATATTTAACTTTACATTGGTGGTATAATGATAACATTTTTAAAAACTGAACATCGCTGTTTAAAGACTCATTGATAGAGCATCTAAAAATATACATGTGAGATTAAAGAAGCATTGTAAAGCAAGATAAATAGTATATATGTGGATAAAATATAAGAAAATATTTATAAATAGTGTCTTTTGGTGTTAAAACTTAATAAGATACATTTAAATGTGCACAATCTAAAACACGTAAATAAGGAAGGTGTTCAATTGTGAATTAACATATTCTAAGATCTTCATTGGAACTTTAGAAATACTCATGTGTCTCTTAAATTTTCATCTGCATAATAGTCTTTTCCCTGCCTGAATTTGCACATTTTCTTATTGAAGTACTCCGTCCCATTTTCCTAATCTTGCCTTCTGCTGTGACTGATATTTTTAAAATATATTTCTTAATTTAGATATTGTATTTTTCATTTTTGGAATACCAATTTGATTGTTTAATACAGCTCCAATTCTTTGTTTAAATTCATCCATGTTATCTACCTTTTCCTTTATTTCCTTAAACATAATAATCATGCATTTTTAAAATTCATTATCTGCTACTGCTGATATCTGGATTATCTCTGGCCTGTGTATATTGTCAGCCCTTTCTTTCAAACATCAGTTATGTTCAATTTTCTCTTTTCCCAATTTTCAGATTAGCCCACCTGGGATTTTGATACAGAGCCTTGTGGATCCTCAGCCTTGTGGGGAATTCAAACAGCAGGAGACAATGCTCTGCCATTTAGTTTCCAGTGCAGGTTCCTTGTCTCCCAATCCACGTAAGATACAGGAATGTCTTGGGTTAAAACAAGAATTGTGTTTGATGACTTCTGCCTTGTAAGACTCACAGGTCTCTGCTTCCCAAACCTCACAGACCAGAGGAGATTATTCTCTGACTTTTAGAAGCTTTCAGCTTAAATCTCTAGCTTCACAAGCAGCAGCAAACCCCACCTGATATCCCATGGGAAAAACTGACTATGATTTCTGTTGCCTCAAATTTCTAATTTGTCATGCTAACGCTAATAACTGTTCAATCATTTGCTTGTTTCTTTTACCCCTAGCAGAGGTTTTCTGCTGAATAAGGTGGATCCGTAATTTGCATCCAACAACAGGAGATTACCCCAGGAAATTTTTAAGTTGGAGATGTTCATTTTGCCTCAGAGAAATTCTCTCTTCTCCAAAATTTTAATTTCTAACTCTGATTGCTTACATAGTTCTATGATGCCTTTAAATAGTTAAATTTATAATTCATGTAGGTTTTCTTCCTAGTTGTAGTAGACTTACTGTTCTGCCATGAGCTTCTAAATCCAACCTAGAATTCTTGCGATTTTCTTAATACTAAGAATATTGAAGCACATTTTCATATATTTACCAGCCGTTTGGATATCTTCTTTTATTTGTATTGCTAAGCTTTTTGTTTTTTCATATATATTTTCTTATTGATTCGCAAGCTTTTAAAAGTATGCTAAATATGATTCTGTTGATGTTTATATATGTTGCAAATATCTTCTCCTGATCTAAAGCTTGACTTTTTACTTCCTTAATTGGTAAACAGAAAATTATAAATATAATTTAGTTCAATTTGCAAACAGTTTTCTTCACAGTTAGTGATATGTGAGTCTAGTTTAATATAACTTTTCCTAGCTCATGATCATGAATATATTCTTCCTTGCTACATCTTTGAAGGTTTATTGTTCTATTATCCTCGTTTAGATAAAAAACTCACCAGAAATGATTTTATGTGGTATAATGACCAAGGTATGCTACATTATTATTCTATGTACATATCCAAAGGATCCAACACAATTTGGTGAAAAGGTTGCCTTTTCCTACTCTTCTACCTGCCAACTGTATAATAAATCAGATGTTCATATTCGTGTGTGAGTCTATTACCAAACTCTGTTGTGTCTCATTTGGCAGTTTATCTATTCTTCGGCAAACATTATGTTGTCTTAATTAACTTTAAATTTATCATGTCTTCATATAAAGTATAATAAGTCTTCCAACTTAATTTATCAAGATTGCCTCTTTAGATTGCCTCTTAAGCCTATTTGTGTTTCTGTATCTATTGAGGTAATATTTATTCAGTAAAATGCACATGACAGTAACATAGAGCTCCATTAATATTTACTTACATATACAACTATATAACTACTTCAATAAGCTTGTCAACTTACACACACACACACACATACACACACACACAATACCTGCGGAGAGTTTGTCTGGGTTTTGTGATAGATTGACTATTTTGGTCCTATTTGGTCATATCTCTAAATCCATGCAATGTTACTCTGTAGTCCATCTCTTCAAAAAAATATAGTTTTTCTATTCCTCTAAAATCCGAGTTGTCTTCATTACTTACACGGCCCAAGATATAGTGAGTTAATACTGTGTCAGTCACCCAAGTGATGCTGTGCCCGTCCAAGCCTAGGCCTCAAGAGATACTGTGTGGTTCCACACTATCTCATGAACCATTTATTATCATAAAAGCATTTCTAGGGTAGTCTTTAGTAGGGATATAAGAGCAGAGCCAGGTTGCTCTAGCCAACAGTCAGACAACCTCCAGAGGCAGAGCTGCCTAACTGTAGAAGCATGATGAAGCCTAGCTGAGATAAACAGCATCCAGCTAGACCCACAGGCCAATCCACAGTAAAATGAGCTTTACAGGTGATTGTTATTTTATATCACTATATTTTGGAGGCATTTCTTTTCACAGCATTATTTTGGCAATATGTGACCAATTGTATCAAATGGTCATTTTGGACCTATGAAGTAATTATATTATTTTGCATCCATGTCCGTAAGATAAACTTGTCTATATTTCTCCTCTTTTCTGTATTATTGTCAGGTTTTGAGTGTCAGAGTTCTGCTGTTCTCATAGAATCACCCAAGAAGGCTTAATGTATCTTGAAGAATTTACCATTAAAGGTATTTAAGCACAGAATTTTCTGTGTTAAAATGACTTAATTGTAGAATCAAGTAACTACAGAGTAAGTTGATATTTTGTTTCTTCTTGTATCTGCTTTTAAAATTTACTTTTTGTAAATTTTCCGTTGTGTTTGTTTCATATTTTTTAATGTCAGAATAATCCATAATTTTGCCTCAATTTTTCATCCTGCTATCAGTCATGTTTTTAAAAAATATGTCTTGGAAAAGGTTTATGACTTAGTAATCTTTTAAAGCATATCCATTTGATTTCAGTGGTCTTTCCTAGTATTGTTCTATATTATATTAATGAAAACTTATATATTATTTTCTTCTCTCTGTTTAATTTGCTATGCTAATTCTAACTTCTATAGATGATTAATTTTTAACCTTCCTCCTCTTATAATATATATAAGGCTCTATATGCCTTTCTAACCACATCTTTATTTTCAAACTTTTCTCATATACAGTATTTTTCTGTCACTGAATTTAATATTTAGAATATTGTTTAATATCAATTGCTAATCTTTTATCCATTCGTTATTTAGAACCAGTATTGCTAAATTTCTGACTATTTTTTAGTGTTTATGTTTCGCTAATGGTTATCAATCTCTGTTAATTTGATTTCATGTGAGAACATTTTAGCATAATTTCAATCAAGTGAAGTTTCTTGAAACTTGCTTTATGGTCCAGTATATTGTTAATTTTTGTAAGTATCTTATGTGCACTTACAAAATATGTATTCTTCAGTTTTAAGGAGTGGTCATTTATATTTCAGTTACATTTAATTATCTTGCATATATTCAATATATGACTCCTTTTTTGTGCATTTATTCGGTGAGTTATTAAGAGATGTGTGTCAAAATCATCCACTATGTCTTCAATTGTTATGGTGGGAATAAGGAATGTCCTAGAGCTGCAATACAACTTTTGGTGGTGATAGATATGTTCATCATTGTGATTGTAATTGTCCCATGGGGTATACATATATTAAGTATTTTCATACAGTATACTTTAAATATGCAAAATGTGTTGTATATAAATTACATCTCTATAAAGGTTTTAAAATGACCCACTATATTTCACCACCTAGTAAAAGAGAAAAGTCAGATGATCATCTTAATAGATACAAAAATAATTTGATAAATTTTAACATTTATTTGTACAATAATGTTATTAGATAATAATGTATATTAGAACTTTACATAAATTTTCTTAATCTATTTTAGAAAATAGGATGTACACACATACACATACCACTATTTAGTGGCCAAATATTCAAAACCATTCCCAATGGAATGAGTTAAGTTCACCTGATATTGCTACATATATCAAACACAGTATTATTAAACCTGGATACGGTTAGCTACATAAAAAGTAGTAACTTAATAAATATTGATGAATAAGTCAATAAATTCATAGGTAGAGGGTAAGACAAATGTGTTTAGAAGAATACTTCTAATCTCTAGCAGACTTTCTCAACTGCAGTTCTGGAGAAGAGTGTGCCTTAATATCCTAAGTCATCAACTATGTGTAAAGAATAAACTTATTTCCCATGCATGTTGACTGGCATGGATTCTGTCCCATCCTTGGAAGAACCTGGTTGTTACTGCCATCATTTTCTGTGTACCAAGGCTTAGATTAAGAATTCT
The DNA here is from genome assembly GCF_000951045.1 of Mandrillus leucophaeus. Classification (NCBI taxonomy): domain Eukaryota; kingdom Metazoa; phylum Chordata; class Mammalia; order Primates; family Cercopithecidae; genus Mandrillus; species Mandrillus leucophaeus. The sequence continues at coordinate 637,678 of NW_012107775.1, read as the reverse complement.
GGGTGAATAAGGCTAATAGAAGCAAGGACTCAAGATTCGAATGAATATTTGTGCAGATTTCTAAGTACTGTATGTCTATGAGTAATTCCTATGTTTTGTGAATTTTCTTGAAAAGTTGACTTTTTTTGAAGAATTTTCTTGTTCACAGACAGAGCATCGTGTGCTGACACCAAAAAGGTAATAAAACAGCCATCAACCACTTTACTAAATGATCCTCAAGGATATTTATGTTTCCTTTAAGGAGTGACTGTGTCTTCTTTTGAATTTCTTCCACCTGCTCAAAAAGTCTTAGAAATATTTCACTGCCCTCAGTAAGTTTTGTCAGCAAGAGAGAAAGTTTACAAGTGAATGCTCAAATGCAGCAATCATTACTTGTTATTTTTCAATTTAATTTTAGTATAAATTAACTTATCTCTGTGCAAGTAGCATTAAAGCTAATAACCCTAAAAAGGATTAAGATTAGAAAGTAATGCTGTCAGTGACAAAGCTCATTAACAGCCTTTATCACCAGAATCTGATGAACTACATCTAGGATAATTGGCCTAATTATAATACATTTGTTTCTTTAGCCAGGTATTCCTTGCTTCACTCTCTACTGATTACTTATGGGTCTCACTTTGGCCAATTAACTTTCTCTTTCCACTCTATCCATTTCTAAAATTGATAGTGTATAGCTTAGGTGTGGCTTACTGTCAGCGTGCCTGTGCTCTGGATAGGTAAGGGCTGAATTAAGAAGACAAGAAGTACAGAGAAGAAGAGATAGTTTTATCCCAGAGTGCTGGACGTAAAGTAGATATAGAAAGAATCATAATTCTTTTGGGGTTTCTACCTATTTAAGTGAGGTTGTTAACATCTATTTAAACCCTAACAGTACTGTAGACTTCTGATATATTCTAGCCTATTCATTCTCACAAAGCATTTTAAATTACTTTATTTTTATGATAAGTAACAGACCACCCAACTACAAGTGGCTTAACAAAAAAAAGTAGTTTACATTTTATGTAAAATGTAGTCTGGAATTAGAGAGTTCCACATTTGGAAAAGTATCTAATGAATAACTCTAAGGAACACTTTGCTTAAGTTCTAACATCCTCAGGATATATAGTTTTTATTTCCTTTGTCTATAGACCTGTATAGTTTTAGGATAACTTCAATAGGCTAGAAACAGTACAGAAACCAGGACAATGAAAGCAAATCATCACATGATTTCCCCTTCTATTACCAGAAAAAAAGTCCTAGAAGAACTTATCTTACATCTCATTGGCCAACAATTGATGATCTGTTCATGCATAGATGAGAGGGAGATTGGTATGATGCCTGAATTTTTCATTATTTGTCAAAAGAAAGGCTTATAATAAAAGGTGCTCAGTAATGACTTTTGACTTTTCAACTGCTTAACTTTGAATATATGTATACCTCCAAAATTCATGTACTGGAACTTAAACCCCAATGTGATAGCATTAAAAGATAGGGTCTTTAGGAGATAATTGAGTCATGAGGCCAGAGCATTCATGAATGGAATTAGCCACCTTATGAAAGGACTGAAAGGAACCAGCTAGGCCCTTTATACCCTTTCATTCCTTTTTGCTCCTCCATTACTTCACTCCATAAAGACATAGTGTTCAGATACTCCCCTCAATGCAGCAACAAGGTACCATTTGGAAGCAGACTCTGAACCTGCTGGCGCTTTGATCATGGATGTTCTAGCCTTCAGAACTGTGAGAAAATAAAATTCTATTGTTTATAAATTACCTCGTCTGGCACATTTTGTTATAGCATCAAAGACGGACTAAGACACCAACTGAAAGTGTGAGCAGGAATACAGTCCCTTTTCTAGTAAGTGGAAATCTCTATGGAACTTTGTCTCTCTCTACTTATCTTGATTATATGGTGTAAGTTTCATGGAGGGACAAATTTGAATTAAAGTACTTGGAGATGTATCAGTGTTTTCAGCTGAGTTCTTATTGAATATTAAGGTCCACTATAATGAGAATGATCAAGTAATTCATTGTCCATAATACACAGGTTTGGGAGTGAAAAGGGGACTAGTAATAATTATACTTGGATAAGTGAGAGCTCAGCAAACCAAGCAAACTGATACATAAGGTCACCTTATTTTTAATAACCATATTTACATCTCAAAGTCACAGTATCAGTGACTCCTGACTATTGATTTTATCACTGAGACAGGAAAAAGTGACATAATTAAAAAGAAAACAATAGGCATATGTGCAATTATAAGAAAAATGTAAAATTCCTAGCTCAATAATTGATAGAACCAATAAAATACTGCACCAGTTTTTTCTCTGTCTGAAGCTCATGTCTCATATTTTGCATGGCTGACTAAAACAGTGTCTAATCAATTATGTTTTCTTAGCATATTGTCTCATCCTAAACAAACCTCCTTAAGAAATCACTGATAGGAGCCATAATTGACTAATATTTTCCCATGTTTACATTCTACATAGAATGCATTAGAGTTAGATATTTTTGTTATTTATTTAATCATTGCTAGTCACTCCCCTGCTCAAATGTAAGCTCCTGATAGCAGTATTTTCTGCCTTCCTAACTGTTGTTCCCCAATTTTTTGACCAGTGTTTGAAAGAGAATATGTACACAATAAATGTGTCTTGAATGAGTAGATACCTGAATCAACAGTGATAAGTTCATTAAAAAATAGAATAAAATTTGTCAGACTCTAATGAAGAGACATAATATAACATCAATATTTAAAGAAAAGCTGAATAATGAAAATATTTTTAAATGTGTGTATAAGAGAATACAGACTACAACCACATGAACAGAAAAAGTAAGAGTTTAAAGAAATATAAACGTGCCAATTCCTTCACCTTTCATAGCAGGAGATTAAAAGTTGATAATCTACAAAATATAAATTTCAACCTATTATTACAAAATAGAAAGGCAATCAGTAATAAACTAAAATTCAGGCCCTACGTATTTCAAATAACTCAAAGAGGGATAAAAGAAAGCAAGTAAAAATAATATAGAAATATAACGAATATGGCAAATATTGATACAAAGGAATTCAACAAATTAATCTAAAAACCAAGGGGCTGCAAGACGGCTAACTAGGTACATCTGGTACTTGCTGCTTTCACAAAAAGGAACCAAAATAGCAAGTAGATAAACACACTTCAAGGAGATCTTTTAAGAGAGAATAGTGGAATTCAGCAGAGAAGTGACAGAAAACATGTAAAGTAAGGAAGGAGAGACAAGCAAGCAGCCTGCTTGGCCAGGATAGACTGGAATAGCTCCCCAGTCTGGGGAAAGGGTGAGTGAATGACCACCACGGGTTCACATGCTCACTGAAAACTCCTATAGTCCTAGTCATGGGACAGCCCCGAGACTAACATAAGAAGCCTCTGGGAGATCATGGAATGGCATTGCTCCAGAGAAGGAGCTTCCATTGAGTCCCACAGACTGCCAAGTTTCAGGCAGCTATGACATGGCACCATTTTGAGAGTCTAGTCCCTACCAGACTGCATCCTGCTCTGGAGTAAAATAGCCCCTGCATCTCCACAGCTCCAGATTCCCATAGACATTCCTTGCCTACACCTACCTTTGCTGCCGAGAGCTGCCACCAGGGCCAAAGTGGGAGCCACTGGCAGCAGTGAAACCCCCACAACAGAGGGGCAGCATTAATGAGAAACTACCCTATCCATAGCCACTGCTGCTGCTGACTGCTGCTGCCACTAGGCCAAAGCGTAAACCACTGGCAGTTACCTCATCCCTGCAGCAGGACAATCATGTGTTTTTAAATTCTCTGAGGACAAATGCAACTGCTACTCTGGGCTGCCACTACCAGGGATGAAGTGCAAGAGAAGCATATACCTTCAGCTGCCTGTCTATGGCTATTTCCACAGAAATAAATCCTGTACAATGCAGTAGCAGGGAAACAGCACAGCTGCTGCTGTCCCCACCTGAACCTTCTGCTGGTAGCCTGGAGATCATCCCACCTCTGTCTACCACAGCTAACACGTGCACACACTTCCAAGGGGTATGGCAACAGGTGTTCCAAGCCCGACTCTGCCTCCTAGTACCCAAACATGCCATCTGGGGCTTGGGGATCACCCAGCCAAATCCATAACCACTAGCACCTAAACACTCCTCCCAGGATACTGAGGTTAGGCTACAACCTCAATCTGCTGCAACCACCACAGCTGACACCTACCACATGTGCCATCTACGGGCCTGGGAACTGGGCCACTTAGCCCATTGTAACCACTGCCAACAGCAATACAGACTGCTTGGGACCCAGAAGGTTGTCCTACCACTGCTACTGCCACCACCAAGACAATGCCCAATGCCTAAAGACCTGATAATCCACCCATCTGCCCAGTCCACTGCTGTCATTCTTGACACCTGAGCAAGGGATCTAGAGGCCCAAAATTGGCCTACCTGGGCCTATTAATACTGGTGTCAGCACATGCCATCCTGGGAAATAGCGACAGGGATGTTTGGTGCAGTGTTGCATCACTGAGGCCAAATGGCCAACCAACCTGGTATCCTAGACCCCAGTAAAACATCATCACAGCCACTAACACTAAATATGCACTCCAAGCTACTAAGAAAGTCAGAGATACCACTGACTCTATTTACAGCCAAAGAAATTATACTGAAACTACACTATAGCAAACCCAGAATCAAAGCTAAAGTGCAATTCTCTATTCAGCCAATACCATGGACACATCTTCAGGAGAATTCCTCCCCTATAAAAGCAAATTCAAAAAATTGGAAGAAGCAGCTGTCACACTCAGTGTGCAGATATCAAAGTAAGGACACAAGAAACATGAAAAAGTAAGGAAATATGACACCTCCAAAATAATAATAATAATAATAATAATTCTCCAGCAACTGATTTCAATCAAAAAGACATTTACAAAATCCCAGAGAAAAATTCAAAATATTTTCATAAAAGAAGACCAATCAGACATGAGAGAATACTGAAAACAGTACAAATAACTCAGGAAAACAATTCAGGATACAAATGAGAAATTTTTCAGAGATAGAAATCATAAAAATGAACAAAATAAAAGCCCTAGAACTGAAGAATTCATTTAACGTAGTAGAAAATATACCCAAAAGTGTCAGTAATAGACTAGATCACAGAAGAAGAGAAAAATCGCAGAATGTGAAGACAGATCTTTTTAAATTACCTATTCATATACTAACAAAGAATGAAAGAGGAGAGGGGCCAAGATGGATAATTGGAAGCAGCTGCAGTCTGCAGTGCTCATGGAGTGGAATGAAAGGAGAGAGTGAATTCGGCATCTTTAACTGCCATATCCAAGTGCTTGCATTGGGACTGACTAGGAAAACATCTCAACCCACGGAGAGCAAAGAGAAGCAGGCCTGGGTGATTGCCCACCCAGAAGCAACATGGAGCCAAGGGAATCCTACGCTGAGCCAAGGGAAGCAGTGAGTGATTTTGCGACCCAGTCTGGGAAACCATGCTTCTCCCAGAGATCTGTGCAAACTGCATATCAGCAGATCCACTTGTGAGCCAACGCCACCAGGGCCTAGGGTCCAATCCATGGAGCTGTGTGGAGTCTTGGCAGAGTGAACAGTTAGGCACACACAAAAATCAGGAGTTTTTCATACTCTGGCCCCAGACTCCACTACAACATGAGAGATTCATCTGTGCATAGCCCTAGGAAGGGGGCTGAGTCCAGGGAGCCAAGTGGCATTGTTCTGCAGGCCCCACTTCCACAGCACCTCATGGGTTGAGACCCACTGGCTTGGATTTCCAGCCAGCCAGCGGCAGCAGATGGAGCTGGCCTGAGTCGGGACCAAGTTCCCGGGGGGAAGGGGTGGCCACCATCTGTGTGGTTTGGTAGACTCAGTCATTTCAGCTTGCGGGCTTTGGAGAATACAAATGGTGCAGACAATTCAAGGTTCCCCCCTTCCCAGTGGAGTGCACCTACTCTACCAAAGGGCAGCCAGACTGCTTCTTTGGGTGGGTCCCTGATCCTGTTTCTCCTAAGTGAGACCTCCCAGCAAGGGTCTCCAGCCACATCCTATAAATGCATTTAGGCCAGCAACAGGTCAGTGCCCCCACTGGAATGGAGCTTCCAGAGGAAAAAGCAGGCTGCCATCTTTGTTGTTTTATAGGCTTCACTAGTGATACCTCCAGGTACGGAAAAAACTGAGGCAATTAGGGTCTGGAGGGGACTCCAGGCAAACTGCGGCAGCCCTATGTAAGAGTGACCAGACTGTTAAAAGAAAAACAAACAAACAGAAAACAACAACAACTAAATGACCCCAAAAAATCCCCATTGGAAGGTCAGCAACTTCAAAGATTGAAGATAGATAGGTCCATAATGATGAGAAATAATCAATACAAAAATGCTGCAAACTCAAAATGCCAGAGTGGCTCTTCTTGAAATGACTACAAAACCTCTCCGACAAGGGCCACAAAACTGAGCTGAAAGTGAGAAAGCTGAATCGACAGAGTACGCTTCAGAAGGTGGGTAATAACGAACTTTGCTGAGCTAAAGGACCATGTTGTAACCCAATGCAAAAAAGCTAAGAATTATGATAAAACAATATAGGAGCTAATGGCCATAATAGCCACTTTGGAGAGGAACATAACCAGCCTGATGGGGCTGAAAACGAAAACACAAGATCTTCACAATGCAATCGCAGGTATCAATAGCAGAATAGACCAAGTGGAGGGAAGAATCTCAGAAATTGAAGATAAATTTTCTGAAATAAGACAAGCAGACAATAATGGAGAAAAAAGAATGAAAGGAATGAACAAAATCTCAGAAAAATACAGAAATATGTAAAGAGACCAAACCTATGACGGACTGGGGTACCTGAAAGAGACAGGGATAAGAGAACCAAGTTGGAAAACATACTTCAGGCTATTACCAGGAGGACTTCCCCAATATAGCAAGACAGGCCAACATACAAATTCAGAAATGCAGAGAACTCCAGTAAGATACACCACGAGAAGATCAACCCCAAGACACATAATTATAAGATTCTCCAAGGTCAAAATGAAAGAAAAAAATGTTAATGGCAGCCACAGAGAAAGGCCAGGTCAACTACAAAAAGAAGCCCAACAGACTAACAGTGGATCTTTTAGTGGCAGCCCTAAAAGCTAGAAGAGATTTGGGGCCAATTTTTAACATTCTTAAAGAAAAGAATATCCAACCAGGAATTTCATATCTGGCCAAACTAAGCTTTATAAACAAAGGAGAAATGAGATCCTTTTCAGACAAGCAGATGCTGAGGGAATTCATCACCACCAGGTCTGCTTGCAAGAGCTCCTGAAGAAAGCACTAAATATGAAAAAGAAAAAACTGTTACCAGCCACTGTAGAAACACACTAAACTATACATAGTAGTGACACCATGAAGCAACCACATAAACAACTCTGCAAAATAACCAGCTACCATCATAATAACAGGATCAAATTCACATGCATATCAATAATAATATTACATGTAAATGGACTAAATGCCCCAATTAAAAGACACAGTCAAGCCGAATAAAGAGCCTGTCCTATGCATACGCTGTATTCAAGAGACATGCGCAAAGATGCACATAGGCTCAAAATAAAGGGATAGAGGAAAATTTACCAAGCAAATGGAAAACAGAAAAAAGCAAGGGTTGCAATCCTAGTTTCTGTCAAACAGATTTCAAACCAACAAAGATCAAAAAAGACAAAGAAGGGCATTATATAATGGGAAAGGGTTCAATTCAGCAAGAAGAGAGAACTATTCCAAATATATATGCATCCAATACAGCAGCACTCAGATTTATAAAGCAAGTTCTTAGAGACATACAAAGAGACTTAGACTACTACATGATAAGAGTGGAAGATTTCAAAACCCCACTATGAATATCAGACAGATAATCAAGACAGAAAATTAACAAAGACACTCAGGACTTGAACTCAGCTCTGGATCAAGTGGACCTGATAGATATCTACAGAACTTTTCACCCCCAAACAATAGAATATACATTCTTCTCATTACCACATGACACTTACTCTAAAATTGATCACATAATCAGAAGTAAAATACTCCTCACCAAATGCAAAATAAATGAAGTTATAACAAACAGTCTCTCAGACCACAATGCAGTCAAATTAGAGCCCAAGATAAAGAAATTCACTCAAAATCACACAACTACATGGAAATCAAACAACCTGCTCCTAAGTGACTCTTGGGTAAATCATGAAGTTAAGGCAGAAATCAAGAAGTTATTTAAAAGTAAAGAGAACAGAGAGACAACGTACCAGAATCTCTGGGATGCAGCTAAAGCAGTGTCAGGCAGGGAATTTAGAGCATTAAATGCCCATATGAACAAACTAAAAAAATCCCAAGTTAGCAACCTAGCATCTCAACTAAAAGAACTAGAGAACAAAGAGTAAAAAATCCTAAAGCTCCAGAAGATAAGAAATAACTGAGATCAGAGCTGATATGAAGAAGATAGAGACACAATAACTCTTCAAAAGATCATCAAGGCCAGGAGCTAGTTTTTCTGAAAAACAAAATTAACAAAATAAATAGAACACTAGCTACTCTAATGAAACAAAATAACAACCTAAATAACAAAATCAGAAATGATAAGGAGGATATCACCATTGACCCCACAGAAACACAAGCAACCATTAGAAAATACTGTAAACACCTTTCTGCACATAAATGAGAAAATCTAGAAGAAATCAATAAATTCCTGGATATATATACCCTTGCAAGACTGAAATAGGAAGAAATTGAGTTCCTGAATAGACAAATAATGAGTTCTGAAACTGAAGCAGTAATAAATAGCCCACCAAACAACAACAACAACAACAACAACAACAACAACAAAGCCTGGACCTGACAGATTAGCAGATGAATTTTACTAGAGCTACAAAGAAGAGTTGGTGCCATTTCTACTGAAGCTATTCCAGAAAAACTGAAAGAAGGGACTCCTCCCTAACTCATTCTATGAGACCAGCATCATCTTGATAGCAAAACCTGGCAGAGATACAACAAAAAAAGAAAACTTCAGGCCAATATCCTTGAAGAACATCAAAGCAAAAATCCTCAACAAAATATTGGCAAACTGAATCCTGCAGCACATCAAAAAGTGTATCCACCTCAATCAAATCAGCTTTATTCTTGTGAAGTAAGGTTGGTTCAACAAACAAATCAGTAAATGTGATTCGCTGCATAAACAGAAGTAAAGACAAAAACCACTTGATTTTCTCAATAGATGCAGAAAATGCCTTTGATGAAATTCAACATCGCTTCATTTTAAAACTTCTTAATAAACTAGCTATTGAAGGAACATACCTAAAAAGAGTAAGAGCCATTGGCCAGGTACAGTAGCTCATGCCTGTAATCTCAGCACTTTGGGAGGCTGAGGAGGTTGGATCATCTGAGGTCAGGAGTTTGAGACCAGTCTGGCCAGCATGGTAAAACCCCATCTCTCCTAAAAATACAAAAATTAGTCAGGCACAGTGGAGCACACCTATGATCCCAGCTACTCAGGAGGCTGAGGCAGGAGAATCACTTGAACCTGGGAGGCACAGGTTGCAGTGATCTGAGATCGCACCACTGCCCTCCAGCTTGGGCAACAGAGTGAGACTCCATCGCAAAATATAAATAAATAAATAAAATAATAATAATAAGAGCCATGTATTACAAACACACAGCCAATATCATACTGAATAGGTAAAAGCTGGAAGCATTCCCTTGGGAAACTGGCACAAGATAAGGATGTCCTCTCTCACCATTTCTATTCAACATAGCATTGGAAGTTTTGGCCAGGGCAATCAGGCAAGATAAATAAATAAAGTGTATTCAAATAGGAAGATAAGAAGTCAAATTATCTTTGTTTGCAGATGGCGTGATCCTATATCTGAAAAACCTCATCGTCTCAGCCCAAAGGCTTCTTAAGCTTACAGGCAACTTCAGGAAAATCAGGATAAAAAGTCAATGTGCAAAAATTGCTAGCATTTCTATGCACCAAAACAGACAAGCAGAAAGCCAACTCATGACTGAATTCTTATTCACAATTGTTACAAAAAGAATAAAATATGTAGAAACACAGCAAACAAGGGAAGTGAAGAACCTCCTCAAAAAGAACTACAAGCCACTGCTCAAAGAAATCAGAGAGGACACAAACAAATGGAAAAATATTCCATGCTCATGTAAAGGAAGAACCAATATGGTGAAAATGGCCATTCTGCCTAAGTTATGTATAGGTTTAATGCCATTCTCATTAAATGACCATTTACATTCTTCATATAATTAGAAAAAAAAAGATTTTAAAATTCATATGAAAACAAAAAACAGCCCAAATAGCCAAGACAATCCTAAACAAAAAGAACAAAGCTGCAGGCATCATGCTACCCAGCTTCAAACTATAATACAATGCTAAAGTAACCAAAACAGCATGGTACTAGTACAAGAAGAGATACAGAGACCAATGGAACCAAATACAGGACTCAGAAATAAGACCACCCACCTAAACTATCTTATCTTCGACAAAATTGACAAAAACAAGCAATGGGGGAAAGATTCTACTGAATAAATGGTGCTGGGAGAACTGGCTAGCCATATGCAGAAAATTGAAACTGGATCCCTTCCTTACACCTTATACAAAAGTTAACTCAAGATGAATTAGAGACTTAAATGTAAAATCCAAAACCCTAGAAAAAAAATGTAGGCAATACCATTCCGGACATAGGCACAGGCAAAGATTTTATGATGAAAATGCCAAAAGTAATTGCAACAAAAGCAAAAATTGACAAATACTATCTAATTAAACTAAAGAGCTTCTGCACAGCAAAAGAAACTATCATCAAAGTGAACAGACAGCCTACAGAATGGGAGAAAATTTTTGCAATCTATCCATCTGACAAAGGTCTAATATCCAGAGACTACAAGGAACTTAAACAAATTTACAAAAAATCAAAAAACAAAAAACAAACACAAACAACTCCACTAAAAATTGGGCAAAGAACATGAACAAACAATTCTGAAAAGAAGACATACATGCAGCCAACAAACACGAAAAAAGCTCAACATCACTAATCATTAGAGAAATGCAAATCAAAACCACAATGGTATACCATCTCATACCAGTCAAAATGGCTATTAGTAAAAAGTCAAAAAACAACAGGTGCTGGTGAGGTTGTGGAGAAAAATGAACACTTTTACACTGCTAGTGGGAGTGTAAATTAGTTCAGCCATTGAGGAAGATAGTGTGGTGATTCCTCAAAGACCTATAGGCAACAATACCATTTGACCCAGCAATCCCATTACTGGGTTTATATCCAAAGGAATATAAATTACTCCGTGATAAAGATAGCTAATGGAAGCTGGGCTTAAAACCTAGGTGATGGAATGATCTGTGCAGCAAATCACTATGGCACATGTTTACCTACGTAACAAACCTTGACATCTGGTATATGTACCCCCGAACTTAAAATAAGAATTGAAAAAGTAAGAAAGCATGAGCAAAGCTTATGCAATATATAGGACATCATAAAGCAATCAAATATTTGAGTTTCAGTGCTCCAGAGGACAAGGAGAAAACAAAAGTGTAAGCAAACCTATTTAATCAAATAATAAATGAAAACTTTCCAAGTGTAGCAAGAGATTTGACTACTAAGATTGAGGAAGCTCAGAGAAGCTCCCAAAATAGACACAATTCAAAAAGGTCATCTCTAATGTATTAGAGTCAAACTGCCAGAAAACAAAGACAACGAGGTAATTATAAAAACAACAGGATAAAAAAGTCTAGTCCCTTATAAAGGAACCACCATCAGAATAACAATAGATTTCTCATCAGAAACCTTACAGGCAAAGAGAGAATACGATGATATATTCAAAGTGCTGAAAGCAAAAAAACTGGCAGCACAAGATACTATACCCAACAAAGTCAAACTCCATAAATGAAAGGAAAATAAAGTCTTCCTGAAACAAGCAAAGCTCATGGAAGTCATCACTGCTAAGTAGACTGGTCCTACAAGAAATGTTTAAGGGGGTCCTACACCCAGAAGCAAAAGAATGATATCTACCATCATGAAAACACATGAAAATATAAAACCTACTCATAGAACAAACATACAAACAGAAAAGACTTAAATATAAACCTACTCATAGAACAAACATACAAACAGAAAAGACTTAAATACTACCACTACAAAAAACCATCAAATCACAATGATAAACAATATTAAACAAAGGAAGGAAGAAAGGATATACAAAACAACAAGAAATCAATTAATAAAATGACATAAATAGCCATTACTTATTAATAATGAGCTTAAACATAAGTGGATTAAACTTTCCACTTGATATAGAATGGCCAAATGGATGAAAAAAAGTGACCCAACTATATGCTGCTCACAAGAAATTTATCCTGCCTATAAATACATATAAAGTGAAACATGGAAAAACATACTTCATGCAAATGGAAACCAAAAGAGAACAGAAGTAGCTATAGTTATATCAGGTAACATGGACTTTAAGACATAACAGTAAAAAGAGACAAATTCATTATATAATGATAAAAGAAATTAATTCAGCAAGAAGATATAACAATTATAAACATATATGCATCCAATACCAGAGGACCTAGACATGACATACAATACAAGCCGAGACAGGCGGATCATGAGGTCAGGAGATGGAGACCATCCTGGCTAACACGGTGAAACCCCGTCTCTACTAAAAAATACAAAAAACTAGCCGGGCGAGGTGGCGGCGCCTGTAGTCCCAGCTACTCGGGAGGCTGAGGCAGGAGAATGGCGTGAACCCGGGAGGTGGAGCTTGCAGTGAGCTGAGATCCGGCCACTGCACTCCAGCCTGGTTCAAAAAAAATAAAAATAAATAAAAAAAATAACAAATATTATTAGAGCTACACTCCAACACAATAATAGTGGAGGACTTTAGCATCCAATGCTTAGCATTAAACAGATAATTCAGACAAAAAATTAATGAAGAAACATTGAGTTTAAATTGCACATTAGGGACAGGCACAGTGGTTCCCATCTGCAATCCCAGCACTTTGGGAGGCCAAGGCAGGTGGATCACTTGAGCCCAGGAGTTCACAACCAACCTGGGCAACATGGCAAAAACCCTTCTCTAACCCCCCCAAAAAAGCAAAAATGGGTCACATCTGGTGGCATGTGCCTGTAGTTCCAGCTATTTGAGATGCTGAGAAGGGAGCATAACTTGCACCCAGGAGGTGGAGGTTGCAGTGAACTGAGATTGTGCCACTGCACTCCAGCCTGGATTGCAGATTAAGACTCTGCCTCAAAAAAAGATAAAAAGACATTCAAATAAATTCCACATTAGACCACATGAACCTAATGGATATTTACAGAACATTTTATTCAACAGATACACAATGCACATTCTTCTTGTATATTCAGTGCAGGGAACATTCTCCAAAGAGACCATATGTTAGGAGACAAAACAAATCTCAACAGGTTTTTTTTTTTTTTTTTTTTTTTTTTTTTTTTTTTTTGAGACAGTCTCACTCTATCACCCAGGCTAAAGTGCAGTGGCGTGATCTCAGCCCACTGCAGCCTCCATCTCCCAGGTTCAAGTGATTCTCATGCTTCAGCCTCCCGAGTAGCTGAGACTACTGGCATGCACCATAGTGCCTGGCTAAGTTTTTTATTTTCAGTAGAGTCGGGATTTCACCATATTGGACAAACTGGTCTCAATCTCCTAGACTCAAGCGATCTGCCTACCACAGCCTCCCAAAGTGCTAGGATTACAGGCATGAGCCACCATGTCAAGCTAAATCTCAACAAATTTTTAAAATCTAAAATAGTGTCAGGTATATTTTTAGACCAGAAAGGATACAATATAAAATCAATAATAAGAGAAACTTTAGAAACTGTACAAACACACTGAAATTAAACAACATGCTTCTGAATGACCATTGGGTCAAGAAAGAAATTAAGAAAGAAATGTTTTAAATTTCTTGAAACAAAAACCTAAACATACTCAAACCCATGGGATACAGATAAATTAGTACTATGAGGAAATTTTATAACAAATGCCTACATCAAAAATGGAGAAAGATTTCAAATAAAATTCTGAGGATACACCTCTGGAACTAGGAAAGCAATATACATTTTCTATATAATTCAAATTAATTTTTCTATACAAATAAACAGAAATATGTAAGAGAGAGAAATCCAAAACTGAATGAAATTAAAGGAGAACTAAAAGTGTAATGATTCTTTCAACCAATGCTTTTTGAGAAAAAACATTGAAATAGGCAAGACAATAGAGGTTTCGATTAATAAGTCTATGGATAAACATATAGTCTTTTAAAGCATACCTAAAATAATTCAAAAATATCTATTAAGCCACGAAAATACAATATATTCCAAAATTTTTACCTGATATAATCTTTTTGAAAATTAATAGTAAAAAGTAGTAACAAATTAACTAAACCAATATCACATAATTTAAAAAACTTTTGAAAAACACTTCAGTCAAAGAAAAGTTGAAATTTTACAATTTATTTTTTAAAGTGTATGATATATATCCAAACTCATGGAGTATATCTAAAGTCAATCTAAAAGGACAATTATTTATCTCAAACATTTATGTTACTGAAAAAGATATAAAGTTTGTAAAACAGTAAAATTAATCTGTTTAAAATGCAAAATAAATTTTAAAAAATCAAGAGGAAGAAATTCATAAATGTAAAAACGAAAGATTCCTTTGTAAAGATAATTACAGGAAAAATATTTTAAAACACAATTGATTCTTAAAACAATAAAATGGGTCTCTAGATAAAGTAGCAATAAAACACAGTTGATAAAATGAGAATTGAGAATGCAGCAATAATCACAAACACAAGAATATAGAAGTATCAGGAAGTACTCTTCAAAGTTATACAGATAAATTTAAGAACCTATGTAAAATAGATGATTTCTCAAGACATATCCATGATAAAATTTTTACTCAGAAATAATAATAAAGGATTTGAAGTGAAAATAAAATATTATTAATATTTTTATCAATGATTACATAATATAGCAAGAAGTTTAAAAAATAGTACCAAAGATGTTTTCACAGTTAAATTCTTTAAAATCCTCAACTAACAGATATTTTAAGTGCTATCCAAATGAGAGATAGAGAAAGCAAGCTTTAAAAAATATTTCTAAGAATCCACCAAAGAACAAGTAACAAAGTACGCAAAATAGTCAATGGAAAATTTAGACTTGCATTGTCTAATATAGTACTTGCTAGTACAAGGTGACTATTTAAATTTAAATTTAAGATTCAATTTCACAGTTGCACTGGTCACTTTTTTTTTCTCGCAGACAGAATCCCGCTGTGTCGCTGAGACTGGAGTTCAGTGGCATGATCTTGGGTCACTGCAATCTCCAGATCCCAGGTTCAAGTGATTCTCCTGGCTCAGCCTCCCAAGCAGCTGGGATTACAGGCGCCTGCCACCATGTCCAGCTAATTTTTGTATTTTTAGTAGAGACAGGGTTTCACCATGTTGGCCAGGCTGGTCTCGAACTCCTGACCTCAGGTGATCCTCCCCCCTCAGCCTCCCAAAGTGCTGGGATTACAGATGAGTCACCACATCCGGCCGCACTAGTCACATATTAATTGCTTAATGGATACATGTGGCTAGTAGCTGCTATATTAGACTGTGTAGAAATAGAACATTTTGACAGGTAGTTCTAGAAGAAACGCCCCAGTGAGTTTCTCCTCCTAGACACATCACTGAGGGTGGAAAAAACTGGGACAGCCTAATTGAATAAGCCTGCTCCATTTACCTACTTCTGAGGATAAGAGACAGAGATTCAGGGAGACACTGATTTATGGTCCCTGTAGAAACTCAAGAAGATATAAACAATTCATGTCATCACATACTTTCAAATACATTATATTTCCTTGGCACAATACTGCACCCGTCTTAAAGAGTGGAAACTGAGACTCAGCAAGATTAAGAACTTGAGTTCACTATGCTGATAAATATTAATGCTGGATCTTAAATCCATAACTTCCAAATACAAGCCTACCATACCCTTGACAATGTACCACCTAGTTCTTGCCCAAAACAGGTGCTTTGATCTGTTGCTATAGTGCTATGGTCATGTACCTGAAAGCTAATCTGTAATGCTCAAGGACCTGCAAGCTCTAAGTGTTCTCAAGCATTCAGCTTGCAGATATTCAGTAATTATTGGTTCTTGCTTATTTGCCAGACTTAATAAACATTACAACATTTAATATACACAATACAAACAGAAAGAGACAGAGGGGAGAAAGAAATGCTTTGGTTAAAAAAGTATAAAGTAGATGAGAACATAATTTTGATCCAGTTTTATATGGAAACGAATATATGGTTTGGCATAATAAAACACTCCATGTTAAAGTATCTAACTCTGTCACTGATGCATAGTAGGTACTCAATAAATGTTTACGGTTGTGCACTGCTGGTAAACTGCAGAGAGCGGAAATGGCATTCCCCACATTCTACAAATAAGCAATGGCCTGTTTTTCTTGGAAACTGGATGTCTAAAGATAGACCCTAAGAAGAAATCATGAAGTAAACATAAAGTAAATGCCATATTTATCACTCTAGTGAACTGTTTGTTGCATTAGGGAGGAATTAATGTTGGTGGAGCATTTGTGCTGATCCCCAAATGACCACAAACTGAGCTGTAAATATATATATATTCTCATCACATTTTGCTGCTGTTTATCTCAATGAGCAGCATCCGCTCCCAAACCACATAAATGCCAGCCCTGATGTTAGGGAGTAGAGATGACCTACAGAGTACCAAGCTCATTTAATGAATGTATTTCTATTCTCAGTGATGGTATTGATACAGCTGCATTATGTACTACCTGGAAGCGCATTTCTATAGAAGGACCAGGGAGAAGTTTTTGCTTAGGTATTTGTGGCAGGCTCAGGAGTATGGTTAACTCTTTTTTAATGAAACTAACTGAATTAGTGGAGTGGGGAAAGGGAA
Organism: Mandrillus leucophaeus; assembly: GCF_000951045.1. Taxonomy (NCBI): domain Eukaryota; kingdom Metazoa; phylum Chordata; class Mammalia; order Primates; family Cercopithecidae; genus Mandrillus; species Mandrillus leucophaeus. The sequence continues at coordinate 620,688 of NW_012107775.1, read as the reverse complement.
GGAGTTACATTAAAGTATTATTCTCCAAGAGTGATGGAGTCTATCATTCTGAGAAATTTGAAATCGCTCCTCCAAGGTCTTAGGCATGGCTCAGAAAATGTTAAACTGACAGTCACCTGCCAATAAGGTTGAAGAAGAGAGTATCCTAGATAAAGAGACCACTGAGAAGACTTACAGTTGCAAAATGAATGCCAAAATGAGAGCAAGAAGGAAGACAATCAAAATCAAATATCTCCTATTGCAAAACTGTTCTTAGGAAGATGGTATGACAAAGAGAGGGAGATGAAATATAAACAAAAACAAAACAAAAATCTGGTGTCTATGTTTCAAAAAATCACAGATTGAAGTAGATACAGATATCAGCAAATAGTAAAACTACACTAACAACTTGCCTCCCTCCCTCCCTCCCTCCCTCCCTCCCTTCCTTCCTTCCTTTCTCTTTTGACGGAATTTCACTCATCGCCCAGGGTGGAGTGCAATATCATGATCTCAACTCACTGCAACCTCGACCTCCCAGGTTCAATTGATTCTCCTGCCTCAGCCTCCTGAGTAGCTGGGATTACAGATGCCCACCAACTGCTCAGCTAATTTTTTTGTATTTTTAGTGGAGTTGGGGTTTCACCATATTGGCCAGACGGGTGTCGAACTCCTCAGGTGATCTACCCACCTTGGCCTCCGAAAGTGCTGGGATTACAGGTGTGAGCGGCCACATCTGGCCTACTAACAACATTCATTTGGTAAAACTGGTGATGATTAAAAAGAAACAAAATACAATAGTGAGGTTTCTAGGCCACATGATGAGAACTGACCAGACAAAGGAGCAGGCTCACTGTAGCAGTAGAAAAGAGATTTGCTTATGTGGCCAAACTTAAGGTACCAGAACAGTCATGGCTGCCAAGTGTATGATAAAAGGAAGAGCCATAAACAGGTTGGGTCTAAGATACAAAATCAGCACAAAAAAGCCAAAATTTATTTTTAGTTTAATTTTAACACAGCATATTGCATTTGAAGTACTGGGAAAAAGCACATATTCCTATTGGTGTCTAGGGGTGAGGAGGAAATATTTATGGCATAATAAAAATATGCAGTTCTGATGGTATGTATTGTGATCTGAGAGAAATTCTTAATTAACATTAGAAATTCTTTCAAGAAGTATGCAATAACGATATCCACCTATGCCACTTTTGTGAATAAGAAGAGTTAAATGTCATGCATAAAAAAATAGGCACAGGTGGTGAATCCAGGCTGCAGTAGTTACTGTACCACTTTCAATTATGATCATAGATGATACATTTATCCTTAATGGGCTCCTTGTTCCATGGGTGTGAAAGAAGTGCAACTCAGGGCACTTACCATGCTCCTATGGGACATTGAAAACTTAAGATGTATATAAAATTAAGAAAGCAAACTCATTCACTTAGAAGCATGTTTTTAATTGAAAACAAGTATATTCTATGTGACAACCATTATACTTAGGCAAGTGAATTTCAAAGATAAATAGGACACCATCCAAATCCTCAAAAGTACAATAAAGAATAAAGACAAAACAATTATGTATGAGAAAACAAAATGACTTGTTAAAGAAATTTGCCTGTTTACACAATACGTTTTATTATTTTTCTCCACTTGATCCTTACACCAATTCTATGAGATAGCAATTTAGTAATAAATTTATTATTCCTATCTTGTTAAAACAAATGGGAAAACTGAGTCTTAGAGAGTTGTAGTGATTGGACTGTGGTTAGAATTTTGTAGGAATTTTGTAGGTGAAGACTCCAGGTTTTCTGACTGTCAATGATTGATTTTTTTTTCCACTTAGGTAATAATAGTCTTCCAAAACAGAAATGGATTTCTCCTCTGTTATTGCAACAGTGAAGATACAAAACAAGACTCCATGTCTATAGAAAACCAAAACATCAATCACGTCACTCAGTGATTCAGTAGATTATGTGAAAATGTTGTCCCCATGATGTCATTTATCTACACTGTTCACCTAGTTTACTGTTTTGGCCAGACATTTTAGCATGGCCTCAACACAAGCTTAGAGCCTAGCACAGCACACTAGTAAAATATTTTACCCAATGACCCAAATTGTCAATTACATGATTTGTCCAGATTGCATTGCTACCACCAACATATTTTTTAAAAGAAAACTATCAGAAAAGGCAGAAATAGCAGCATATTAATGAAGATCATTAGTAAATGATAAAGATTAGGCTTTGGCCCAATCATATTTTCATCTTAATCATGGCAGAGAAGAGATAACGTAGTAAGAGAGTGGTAGAGACAACTATGAAATCTGCATATCCCCTTCAGTTCCACAATTCCCTGGTTACCTTGGAGGAAACCCAGATCTATGATATGCCAGTTACTCCTAGTGATGGCATTTTTGTGTTGCAGGAGTGCTGCCAAAACTTGTCCTTGGAATTGACAACCTCAGGTAAAGAGAGAATAAAACTGCTATTTATTGAGTGTCTACTGCATGTTAGGCCATTTTACGCATTTAAAACATTGCAATATAAGTGTGCATTTTCATATATGGAACCCAGGGCTCAGGGAGGTTACATATTTTCTTCATGGTCAAATTTCAATTAACAGTAAAAAACTGTTTTTCTTAGATCTGGGCACCTTCTATAATGCTGATCTGCAAAATGCTTCTAAAGGGCTTAATTGAGAATGCTGGTCATGGAAAAGTCACAGGATGAAAGCAGACACTACAGAGGCAGGAACTATCTGTAACAGTGGAAAAGAAACAACCTGGCATTATGAAACAGTATGAGTTTGGAATTTGAGATTAGATAGTGATATGTATTGGCATTTATAAACTCAAGTGTTTAAGGGATCATGTAAGCCATATAGTTCAATTGCCCATTTAATACTTGAGTTTCCTCCATAACGTCCCCACTAAGCTGATCAAGCTAAGTTTCTCTACTTTGAGCTTCCCTATTATTTGATACCATATCCTTTACCTCCTGGGTCACGCCTCACATTCTCTCAATCCTCCTGTACCCTATTCATTGCCCAGCAGGCAGCTTGGATCAGGAGTAACTTAACCACATTGCTCAGCTGTTCAGTGTGTACATTCCTTCTATAGGAGTTCTTGAAGACCACAACCAGAGATCTGCAAGAACACCCTGATAATCACTCACACACAAATATGGGAGGGTGGGGGATTTCATACTTCATGTGGCAACTCTGATCATCGTGGCATGGAAGCTAGAACCATTCCTTGAGCAGAAAATTCTGAATTAAGTTAGACTTGACTGCATCAAATAATCAAGTAGAATTTTGCCCCTGTTGCCAGAGCAGTGGCAAGCTTGACAATGTACCCTCGTACTTGTTTTCTTTTTTCCTTTTCCAAAGTTGTCCTTTTTTCCATTCCTGTTCCCCTGAGTTTCTTCCTAAAGCAAACTACCTAGACATACCTCTTCTTTGGCTCTACTTTCTGAGGATTGGTCACTTATGGGACGGTAGGAAGAGAGATCCTTTCCAATCCTGATCTAATATGCAATGTGGCCTCAAGGTTTTTTTATCCTCATCTTCTTGTCTTTTATTAATTTCCATATACCTAGCACCTAACACTGATTTTAATCCCATAAAAAGGAATCACAATATCTAATCAATGGGTATATAGATGAATAATTGAAATAAGTGTGGTCAAGGTTGAAATAAGTGTGGTCAAGGTAAATGTATTTAGAATTAAAGTGCTCTCTAAGGTTGAAGAAAAGTTTTGCCCAACTAGATAAAGGCAAAACTAGTTACAGACAAAGTGGGAAACATTAAGAGGCTTAGGATATATCCATTCCTCATCATGATATCTTAGGACTCCATTATCCTAATCCTAGCATAAAGTCATTGGATCTATATTGTTGATCATAAGAACACTAATTTTTAACTATTCTATGTTTACATTTCAGAGCCATATTTTAAAAATATAGACTCAAAGCCAGGCATGGTAGCTCACGCCTGTAATCCCAGCACTTTGGGAGGCTAAGGCAGGCAGATCACTAGGTCAAGAGGTCAAGACCATCCTAGCCAACATGATGAAACCCTGTCTCTACTAAAAATACAAAAATTAGCCAGGCATGGTGGCAGGAGCCTGTAGTCCCAGCTACTCGGGAGGCTGAGGCAGGAGAATCGCTTGAACCCGGGAGGTGGAGGTTGCAGTGAAACCAAAATCGTGCCACTGCACTACAGCCTGGGTAACAAAGTGAGACTCCATCTCAAAAAAACAAAAAACAAAAACAAAAACGAAAAAAACATGTGTACGGGTAGGAGATAGATTTAAGATTCTATACTTAAGAAGAAAGGATTGGCTAGACTTTAAATCAAAATACATGGTTTTAGTAGCTTAGTAGCTGTGTGCTTTGGTATTGATAAAATTCTTGGTCTACTTGTCTTACTGTGTTGATTATAGTATAAGATAAATAAATAAGGAAATCTTAATTGTGCAGTATCATATATATTTAAAGTATTATGGATAATGTAATTCCCTCTAGATTAGGCACTATGCCTGACGTTTGTATTTTCCAAAGCACTTGGAGTGAACTGCTAAAGAAATGAAGCATTTTCAACTGAGTGCTCAGAAGATTAAGAAAATAATTCAAAGGCTGAAGGGCCTGATCTACAGGGCAAGATTAAATGAGAACATGTACTTCATCATTCTGTTAGGCAATGCCTAATGGAGGGTCAGGACTGTAAACATATATTTCAAAGAGGTAAACGCAAAGATGGAGAATTATTTCAGTTGATACAAAAATAAATAAGTGAGAACATTGAGAATGAAATTAAAAATGATCTGGGTACCAAAAATGATCAAAATTATTTTATTTGGAATCTTTCAAGCTAACATAAAACAACCTAGATTTTTTATCTTCATTTTATCGTTGAGGTGATCTCCAGAGACTAACATATACTTTTTGATGACATACTTTTCCTTCCACATTAGATAGAAACTCATCCTGAATTATTATCTTATCTTTTTAATTCAAACTATCACGGGAGAAAAATAATCACAAAATATATTGTTTTTATCCAAAATGTCAGTTTTTTTTACCACTTGCTTTTTTTTTTTCTTCTTACCCACCATGAACTTCCTATTTCACAGTTTCCTTGAGGAATGCTTCTGTGAGTGTACAAGTGGAACTAATTGAAAAAGATCAGACTTAATAGAATTTAAACTAACTGAAGGGAGAGATAACTTCAGTCACAGTAGTATCAGGGGAAATGAGACAAGACCAAGGGAGATTCTGAAAACTAAAGTACTACAAATGCACTGTAAATTCTGCAAAGGCAGGTGTCTGTTCATATTTAACTTGAAAGAAAATAGAAGTGAGTCAATATAATATGTGATAATTTTTTTTAATCTGGAGAAGCACTTAATAGTAATTTTTCTGGCAAACATATTTGATTCAAAGAAGGAAGAAAAGAGTATATTATTTTCTTTCTGACAACAGCAAGATTCTGTTTACTTCAGACTCAGTAAGAAATTGGCATCTTACTAAAATGAGACTATAGCTTAATTGTTCTTGTTTAAAGAATAACCCATAAGCAAAAATGTGGTATTTGAGGCAGTTTGTCTTTATAATGGCTTTGAACATATATTAGTTAGTCTTGAGTCCTGTACTTCTTTTCTCACATTTCTGGGAGTTGGCATTCCCCTGAGGCCTGATCTCACTGGGCAGGTCCTGCCGATAATAATAAATGATGATAGGGTCATGCTTTGCAGCTTGGAGCAGTCCCATTTGTATTCGATTTCTCCACTATCCTAGGAATTTAGATAGCTAAGGCAGAGTTTCCTTTTTCTCCCACTTTCCCCATTACACAAAAGTTCTCA
>NW_012107775.1:609168-610797 GCF_000951045.1 Mandrillus leucophaeus | reverse complement strand
TGTTGATGCATATTAAAAATACAACAGAAGTTTTTGATTCTATTTTGTCAATAATGCTAACCTTTTGGACTTGAAAAATAATTTGCTTTGCAGGACATTGTTAGAGGGACTGTTTAATTTGTATTGCTGGGGGAGAGGGTGGACACAAATTTATAATTTGTGTTATAAATATAGTCTCTGGACACTTGATCTGCATATATTTATTCAAAATGACAATCAGGCCATGAGGTATTACAGGCAAAAGAGATTTCCGCCACTTAGAGATTTGGTAATTTGTGCAATCTCTGATGTGAAATAATACTTTCACTCCTAATGCCTTCATTCCTCTAACACTTCTGCTTCCAATGGTAAATATTAATGAGAAAAAGTGTTGTGACCAGTAAGCACAGTGGCGCCTCTTAGCACAATTATTGGTTTTAATAACTTCAGAATTGATTAATAGCTTGTTTGTTTTATGGAACCTGCTCAAAGACAAGACTAACTGGGACTAGACTTTTACATCATTTTCACTGGGACACAGCCTAATTCAAGGAGGACATCTTGTCATTACTGAGCACAAGACAGGATTCTCAGTCTGAACTATATGAAGCTGAAGTCTGAATCTGGCCATTTATGTCTTGTCTTAATTCCTCAATCCTGTGTGCAAAGAACTACCCTCAAGTAATTTATAATCCAAGGACAAAAAGGGAAAAAACACAGGAGGAAATATAGTGAAAAATTGTGCAATATATGTCTACAACCAGGCCTGGTTCATCACTAAATGAAATGATCCAGGTAACTAGAAAAGGTTATCATGAAGAAGATAACCTTAAATAGTATTTATTTTCAAAGATCATAGAATGACTCTATTCTTAAAGTCCCATGAACTAATGTTTTTTTCATCCTTATGAAAGGGCTTTCATGAGAAATTCTTTGTGTATTGTCCCCTGGCTGCTTTTAAATCACTTTTTGAAAAAAAAATTATTGAAATATAATACATCTATCACATAATTCATGCATTTAGAGTGTAGAATTAAATGCTTTTTGGCATATTACATCATTAAAATTTTATGTGGTACTAAAATATATGTAACAAAACTTGCCATTCTAACCATTTTTAAGTGTACAATTCAAAGGTATTAATTATATTCACAATGTTGTGCAATCATCACTTTTTTTTTTTTTTTTTTGAGACAGAGGCTCACTCTGTGCCCAGTCTGGAGTATAGCGGTACGATCTCAGCTCACTGCAACCTCTGCCTCCCAGGTTCAAGCGATTCTCATGCCTCAGCCTCCCAGTAGTTGAGACTACAGGCACGCACCACTGCACCTGGCTAATTTTTGTATTTTTAGTAGAGATGGGGTTTTGCCATGTTGGTCAGGCTGGTCTCGAACTGCTGATTTCAAGTGATCTGCCCACCTCAGCCTTTCAAAGTGCTGGGATTACAGGTGTGAACCACCACACCTGGTCATTTCTATCTATTTCTAAAACTTTTCATCACATCAAATAGAAACTCTGAAACCATTATGTAAAAATTCTGCATCTCTCTCCCCCCAGGTTACCCTGGTAATCTCTAATCTACTTTCTGTCTGTATCAATTTACCTATTTAACTATTTCATATAAGTGGGATCATATAATGTTTTTCTTTT
>NW_012107775.1:606904-609118 GCF_000951045.1 Mandrillus leucophaeus | reverse complement strand
TCAATATAATATGTGATAATTTTTTTTAATCTGGAGAAGCACTTAATAGTAATTTTTCTGGCAAACATATTTGATTCAAAGAAGGAAGAAAAGAGTATATTATTTTCTTTCTGACAACAGCAAGATTCTGTTTACTTCAGACTCAGTAAGAAATTGGCATCTTACTAAAATGAGACTATAGCTTAATTGTTCTTGTTTAAAGAATAACCCATAAGCAAAAATGTGGTATTTGAGGCAGTTTGTCTTTATAATGGCTTTGAACATATATTAGTTAGTCTTGAGTCCTGTACTTCTTTTCTCACATTTCTGGGAGTTGGCATTCCCCTGAGGCCTGATCTCACTGGGCAGGTCCTGCCGATAATAATAAATGATGATAGGGTCATGCTTTGCAGCTTGGAGCAGTCCCATTTGTATTCGATTTCTCCACTATCCTAGGAATTTAGATAGCTAAGGCAGAGTTTCCTTTTTCTCCCACTTTCCCCATTACACAAAAGTTCTCACGCTCAGGTTCTTTTGATCCTGGCATCTTCATTGTCATCAACATTAGTTATTCTGTGACTCTTGTCATCTGGGAACTGTCTAGGGATATCATTTTTTTTTCTTTTCTTTTTTTTTTTTTTTGAGACAGAATCTTGCTCTGTCACCCACGCTGGAGTGCAGTGGTGCAATCTTGGCTCACTGCAAGCTCCATCCCCCAGGTTCACGCCATTCCCCTGCCTCAGCCTCCTGAGTAGCTGGGACTACAGGTGCCCGCCACCACGCCCAGCTGATTTTTTGTATTTTTATTAGAGACGGGATTTCATCATGTTAGCCAGGATAGTCTCGATTCCCTGATCTCGTGATCTGCCCACCTCGCTCTCCCAAAATGCTGGGATTACAGGCATGAGTCACGGCTCCCTGCCAGGATATCATCTTTAATTACAACTTTGCCAAGTTGTGAGTCCTTGCATCAGTCACCCACCCTCTTTGATTTTATTTCCTCATCTGTTTAATAAGACAAGATGATCTCGAACCTTCTATCACGTGATTCTAAATCAGTGTTTCTCAACCCCAGCACTACTGACATTTTGAGCAAAATAACCCATTGTTCTGAGGAGCTGCCCTGTGTGTAGTAGAATATTTAGCAGCACCTCTGACCTCTATACAAGATACCAGTAGTAAATAACACCTCTTCCTAGTTATGACAATCAAAGATGTCTCTAGACGTTGCTGAATATTCCCTGAGTAGGGGCAAAACCACCCACAGTGGTGAACCATTAGGGGCAAAACCACCCACAGTGGTGAACCATCATTCTAGACCCAGATCAAGAAGGTGTTTCTTTTTACAAAATACTAAGGTATGTACCATGCAGTTGTCTAAAAACTTTTTTTAAACATAAACTATCCTAAAATATAAATCTCATATTCAGTAGAATTCCACTGTCTCCATAACCATTCCCACAAAATTGCACGTTCTTTTTATTCTCTTTCTGCCCTGTTTACTTTTTATTTTTTTATTTTTTGGGGAGCCCTGTTTAAATGTTGGTTCTGCACCACCAGATGTGGTCTGATCAAGGCTCTCCTGACAGTGTGGCTCTGACCCATGCAATCTACCACAGCTGGTCCTGCTACATTCAATTACATCACCTTTTCTGTTGTTGCAAGTGGGCCTGTTTCAGTCTCAATCTTTGTGACATCTGATTGTTCTCTCCTTTCTAAAATCCTGTTTGCTATTTGCACAGCCACTTCATCCCACCCTGTTCCCACAAGAGAAAGAGGTTCATAGTTTCCTTTTTGTGGTTGACCCTATTGTGAGAACTGGTGACTACTGGGGGGAGCCATATCAATGAAGAACTGTTTTTTCACATGGGCTTGCCTGAGAGCAACTACAGTGCTCTTTTCTCAGTGTGCACGTCTCTGCACTGGGCTAGTTGAAGAAGTTGTAGGAATAATAATCAATTTATATGCATTCTGATGCCATGAAATTAGTATTTGAAAATTTATGTTTTGTATTTACACAATTTTTGAGAGTATAATTCAAGGCAAGTTATTTGATGTCAAAATTGTAAAAAAAAAAAAAAATTATTATTGTTTGAGTTGGAATCTCACTCACTCTGTTGCCAAGGCTGGAGTGCAGTGGCACAGTCTCAGCTCACTGCAACCTCTGCCTCCTGAGTTCAAACGATTCTCCTGCCTCAGCATCCTGAGTAGCTGGGATTACAGGCATGTGCCACC
>NW_012107775.1:526290-604041 GCF_000951045.1 Mandrillus leucophaeus | reverse complement strand
AGGTTACCCTGGTAATCTCTAATCTACTTTCTGTCTGTATCAATTTACCTATTTAACTATTTCATATAAGTGGGATCATATAATGTTTTTCTTTTATGTCTGGCTTATTTTTATGTAGCAGAATGTTTACAAGGTCCATCCGTGTTGCAGCATATATCAGAATTTCTTACCTTTTAAAGGCAGAATCATATTCCATTATATGTATATTGTACATTTTGTTTATCCATTCATCTGTTAATGGTCATTTGAGTCGTTTCCACCTTTAGCTATTGTAATAATGCTGCAATGAATATTGATGTCTAAACGTCTGTTGAAATCCCTGCTTTCTATTTCTTTCGTTATATACCCAGGAATGGAATTGCTGGTTCATATGGCAATTGCATGTTTAGTTTTTTGAGGAACTGCCAAACTAGCTTCCATCGTGGTTGCATCATTTTACTTTTCCACCAGCAATGTGTGAAGGTTCCAATTTGTCCATATCCTTGCCAACATTTGTTACTATTATTATTTTTTAGATTATCCTGGTAGATGTGAAAAAGTATATCATGGTTTTGATTTGCATTTCTCTGATAATTGGTAATGCTAAGCATTTTCTTATGTGCTTATTGTTCATTTGTATATACTCTTTGGAAAAATGTCTATTTAAGTTATTTCACCATTTTGAAATCAGGCTGTAGATTTGTTGTTGACTTGTAGGAGTTTCTTCTGTGTTTTTTATACTAACCCCTTGTCAGATATATGATTTTCAAATATTTTCTCCCCTGCTGTAGGTTGTCTTTTCACATATTCTTTTTAAAAAATTATTTCAATAGCTTTTGGGATACAAATGTTTTTTTCTTACAGGGATGAATTATACAGTAATGCATTCTGAGACTTTAGTGTACCGAGTAGTGTACATTGTATGTAATATGTAGTTTTTTATCCCTAGCTCCCAACCACCCTCCCATTTCTGAGTTTCTAAAGTCCATTATATCACTCTGTATGCCTTTGCTTACTCATAACTTAGCACTCACTTGTAAGTGAGGACACACAGTTTTTGGTTTTCCACTCCTGTGTTGCTTGGCTTAGAATAATGGCCTTCAGCTCCATCCAAGTTGATGAAAAATACATTATTTTGTTCATTTTAATGGCTGAGTAGTATTCCATGGTGTATATATACCACATTTTCTTTGTCCATTCATTAGTCAATGGGCACTTGGGTTGGTTCCACATCTTTGCAATTGTTAATTGTGCTGCTATAAACTTTATGTGACTTCATACTTTCTTGATAGCGTACTTTGATACACAAAAGTTTTCAATATCTGTGAAGCCCAATTTATATATTTTTCTATTAAATAACTGTCAATGAGCAGAAATTAAGTAAAAAATGGCACTTTTGAGCAATATTATTTCAGGTTACTGTTCCATGTGCTTATCACAAAACTTAAGGCCTGTGTTAAAGTAACCCATGGAAATGTCAGGTGGCTTCCCAACCAAGTAGTCATTCTTACATTTATTTTTTTGTTCAACAAATTTAGTTATGTATAACAAGGGCTTATCACTGCATTAGGCATTGAAGGAAAACAAGAAACTGAGAGAGAAAAAATACATAAAGTTTCAATGTACTTTGAGGGAGCCCACAGAAGAGCGGGAGAAAAATGGGAGTCAGGGGAATGGAGTGTGTTGTGGCCCCAGTACTACAGATTTCTAGTGTTGTTACCGACATTACAGTCAATTTTCTTGAGTAATTGTTTCTCTGTTTACTGTGTGCTTCTAGGACAATGTTCAGAAATTTTAAATGATTGTTTTTTGTGATTTTCACCAATTAAATCACTGTTACACTGGGGCAAGGGCCTGCTGAGCTCCTCATGCCTCCATTCTAGGAGCCCTACCCCACTGTTGGTTGTTTCTAATATGTAGCCAAGTAAAATTGCCCTGCTTGTCATCGTCTCTTAATTTCACACTCCTGATTTATTTCACGTCTTCTTCCCTTATTGATGCTCATTCCTACAGGCTTCCTGTCTTGGTCATATTGCTCCCAACTTCTCCACTTCTACTTTGCCTACTATTTGGATTTTGTTTTTCCCAGTTCCTCTACATCCTTCTTAAACTTATTTTTGACTCCCTAATTCACCCATAAGAGTAATGTAATGATATCTACTTTCATTATTCACAGCTTAAATATATCATCATGTACTCTGTCAAAGAAGTCCCAAATCAGTTTTCTAAGATGAGCATCTTTCTCTTATCCAGAAGGGTTATAACTAAGGGTTTTAAATCTTTGAGTGAAGAAGAATATCACCCTAACTGCATAACAGTTAACTTGGCCTTCTAGTTGGTAATAATTTATCACCAATCTAAAGGTGTTAAATTTTTTTTGAAAATAGACATGTTTTTTAGTAATTTTCCTCGTGTAACATTTTATGTCCAGTATCTTTAGAAAATATTTGCCAGTTATGCTATGATTTAAAAATTTCTACCAAGTAGAAACATTCTTATGATTTGAATAAACCTAATAATAATGTTCACATAATAATTAATCCTAACAACAGTTCTATAAATCATATATTGTGCGTCTTTTCTGATTAGGAAAATTAGCTCTAGATCACTACCAAATTCTGCATATTTGTGGCAGAAGTCTGTCTGAAGTCTCTCTGTATTCAAAGCCTGTACTCTTAACAATGGTATTCTAAAGTGGTTGTTATGAAAACCCACTTGCCTTCAATATTATTGTTTGAAATATATTGTTTGAAATATATTGAAACATTTACAAAATAGAGAATAAAGCCCGTGTGCAAAGGCACAGAGGGATAGGAAACAATCTGCTTTATAGTAAATTGCTGATAAACCAAAACCAAGCAGACTCCTTTCTAAGACACCTCAGATATTACTGCCAGTCTATGGAAACAAATCATTTTGGAAAACATGTGATCTTATGACCACAATCAAGCAATGAATTAATTAAACAATGTGTACCACAAGGCACCATCTCTACTCTTGCTATTATCCTTGGCCCCGCCCTCTTCACCTGGTAAGATACACTCTCTTCACATCTCACTTAAGACTCCCTCTCCAAAAAGTCAGCTGTTCTGCTCCAGGTTTACTTCACCACACTCACCTTTATGGTACTTGTCACATGACACTAGATTAGCTGTTTATTATTTTCATACCTTGGCTGGACCGTGAGCTCTGCTAGGAAAATCCCTGAAAATCAGCATGTCACATTATAGGCATTCAATACAGAAAACTTCTTCAATAATGACATAAAGGAAAATATCTCCTCGTGTTATTAACTGTTGAAGACAACTGCTATCTCTCCTTTCATGATGTATAGACACACTCGCAACTTATTCTCCTTTAGCCTTATTTTTCTTATAAGTTTTCTTCTTCCCTTCCCATGATTTTATATCTGAGTGGTGAAATTATTTGGCTTTATTCTGTCAAGTGACCCTTTCTACATATACATACCAAAGAATGGAAATATTACAGACTTTGATTTGACTGTCTAGCTCAGCAGACTTTATCACCCAAAATATAAACTTAAATTTTTAATGATAAATGCAGACTGTTTCCTCTCTTATACTTACCATAAATCCATTTGATTTTTTAAATAATTAGATTTTTAAAACCCTTCTTTTCTCCTTTTATCTTATTAGTAAGTACCCATCATTTTTTTAGTCCAATAAACATTTATAAATGGCAATCACATGAAGAATACTTTGGTTGGTGATGCTGGTGATAAAAAAGATAAATAGTACATACATTTTTTCTCCTGGGTCTTACTATCACAGGGGAACCAGAGAAACATAAATCACACACACATACACACACACACACACACACACACACACACAGCAAGTTGATACAAACTTTCTAAAAGATGTTCTTCTGTGAAAGGAGATGTCCTGTACTCTAACATCAATCACGCAGTCTCTGTCTCCTGATTCCATGCACAATGCATGTTAGGAAAAAAATATGATTCTTAGCTCCAGGCAGATGTGTCCTGAACATATCATGACTCCAATGAAGGGAAGTGAAAGTCATTAGGCATGAAATGTTTACAAAAACGAAGAGTGACGGAATAGATATTATGTTCTGGAGACTGGAGAAGGGGAGTCACTCTCCTTTTTTGACATAAAATTTCATATACCTTCCCTCATATCGGTAACTGCATTTCCTCGACCAGGTATTATGAGAACATTTAAAAAAGAATAATAATATCTGTATGCTTCTGACAAAATATACATAAATCTATACTTGACTTCCTGCTTTAGACTTATTTATTTCATGTTAAATTTCTTTGTTGTTTCAATTAACCCATGCTTTCATTTAGCTTTCAACCTAAATATTATTTGGACTTGGGTAAATTTACCAATGAAGCCAAGCTTTAATTTAGCTCATTTCCCTAATAATCCACTCCTCCATCTCTTCTGGGATCATACAGCAGAGCACCTGTAAAGACAGGTTTCCCAGCTTTACTTGCAGGATTCAGAGTAAGTCCTTCTGCTTCAAGCTTTGGAAATATTAAAACCAACCTGAGTCATTTCTTAATATACACAGAATATTCAAAAACAGTTCTCAACTGAAAATTCTATTCAATGTAAATTGAGTTTTTCAACACTAAACCAAAACAGAACTAACTTTAAATGTTAAAGGCAGAAACCATCTTTTTACTGTTCTTGGTTTTCTTGGTTATCCGTTTAGTATTTTGAAGTTATACACAGCTTGTTACTCAGAATCAGGGCCTTATAATTTTTTATTTGTTGTTTTTTCCTTCCTAAGGCAGATCTCAAGTTTCATTTTCTTCTTTCTACATTTAAAGTCATAGTCATTTCATTCAGCTTAATTGTCCTGCTAGATCCTAAAGGTATTAGGAGAGTTTATTTTCCGTGGCATGGGAATTCTCAATAGATCCGACTTTCTTAAGAATCATTACATCTTTGGTTTTGAGCTTCTTACTTTTCAATTCAGATTCACTCTCATTGGAATAATAACTAAATAATTTGTTTTTTGCCATTGTTAAAAATCCAGAATTGGGCTTCTATGGAAAATCTCAGAACTGAATGTTTTATCAGCAAATATTTAGCTGTATCTTGTCCCTTCTTGGCTTAGAATGTCCGAAGGTGGTATTTCACTCTAAAACAAAATACTCGTCAATTCATGTGTTGTATTCCAATTTTTTTATTTAATTGGGAATAAGTGGAATCCATCATCCATTTTTTTATGACTTCTATTATAGGTTTTTATTTCAGACATATTTTGATCTATAATATAAATAGAGGAATAATTTCACAGAAGATTTGTAGCTTCCATTGGGTTAAGGAGAATCTAGATCCATCAACGGCATACATAATTAATGGATAAAAAATCTTCCCATGTATATTACAAGAAAACTACTAGAAAAGTAAAATGAATGCTTAAAATTTATCATTATTTCATTTCTTCCCCACTCTGCCTCACGTACAGGTTTCATTGTGTTGCTCATGCTTAATCCAGAAATAGTAAACTTACCAATTTTTGTGCATTTCCTAAATCTGTGGATTTTGCTAGACTGTCATATTATCACTATAATTAACCTCAGCCCCAGGTGACAAGGAGTCCGTAAAGATAAAGAAAATCCACCCTCACATTCAATGGGTTATCCTTCATCCTTGAATCTTTGGTATTATCTATAGGGAATGCAATTTATACTGTGAATCCCCTGTTCTTCTCTTAAACAATGCATAATAGCAAATAGCTATTTTAAAAAATATATTGCAGACTGGTTATCAACCTTTTAAAGGAATCCTTCGAGCATTTGAGAATGCTGAGTGATTCCCTTTCTTGCTCTGTGAAGCGTGCATAATATACAGAATGCTGACGAGAAACCCTGCCAATCTGGCACCTCCAGATGGTTGGAAGATGGGAATTTATAAATTGGATTGCTACCTTCTCCAAATATATCATACATTTCCTGGTCATTTTTATCCCTATAATATGCCTCATTAAGTGAAAAGTTTTAAAGACAGTTGGATAAATTGTGCATAAACTCATATCCAGGTGTCCTGAATAACTTGGCTCATCTTCTCTACAATTCTAACTTAAACTTGAGGATTTTCTGAGGCCCTTGGACATTCTAGTTCTGTGAATCTTTGAGGCACTAACTAAACATGTGTGTGCTCTTAATAAAAGTTGAGGAATATTAGATCGACTTGAGAATGTTAAGCTTATCTTCACATGCAATGTCATTGAGTTTAAACCCTTTAATATTTTAATCTGTCTTTCACACTGTAGCTATAATAGTAAATTCTGACCAACTTGCTTATTTTTACTTGTGGGAATTTTATTTGCAGAAATGCAAAGGTAATCTCTGTTCTCTAAGCCACACATTCTGGTAGCAAATATAGGGTTTTTTTAACAATTGCAAAACAGAATCTCTACAATCTACCTCCCACTCACTGAAATACATATTCTGCAGTATTTTGTTTTTTATTGAATATTGTCCTACTGTATGATTCATAACACATCAGGACCAGAACCAGAATCAAGCAAATGAGGTATTTATATCATGAATATAATTTAAGAGAGTAGTAAAATCTTATTAATCAAGCTGATTAATATCTTAACACAATTCCTTACTGCAATATTTTAAATTACCAAAAATAATGCAAAATTCACATTGTACAAAATATCATATTTTAAAATAGATATAGGGCCCAATTGTAATCACGCAAAATGCTGCCTCACATTTCTTACCTTAATTCTGGCTCAGTGGCAAAACGTCTGCCCTCTTGTTTTCCTCAAATTGCACTGTAATGGCAAAAAGTTATTTTAAGTATGAAGCAAAAACAACTGTAAAACAGAAAGGAGTGCAATTCAAGTTTTCAAATAGTTAGAAGATAAACAGTCGACAAGATCAAATTTAAAGGAAAATCACATTGAATTTCAGTCCAGACATAATATTTATGAGCTGAGTCCACAAATGTTCTGAGCTGAATCAACAAATACAAAGACAAAAATATTCAACAAATGTCAAATGATCAAATGTAAAAAAAAAAAAAAAAAAAAAAAAAAAAAAAAAAAAAAAAGTTGATGTTAACAAATGTAAAGAGTAAGGGAAATCTGACAGAGAAGAGTTCATGCCAAACAATTGGGTACTTTTCCTCAATCATTTTAATCTAATCTAATTTTTATTTCAATATGTCTTAGGAATGGGATATTTTTATAGTTAAAAATTGCAATCATAGAGAAGAACATAAATAAGAGAGAAGGACCAGGATGAATAAACAGAATCATAAATGCTAAATAAAACAATAAAATAATTCAAGGAACAAAATCTTAACTTGAAAGATGCTAGGAGTTATTGCAGACATAAAAAGTAGGAATAGCGAAATGAAAAATAGCAAACAGAAAATTAGGAAAACACTTTTAAAACTAGCATTATAGTTGCCAAAATCATTTAAGATAATTAACACATGAGTTGCATAAATATGTTTTTAGAGTAGACATCTGAATTATTTATCTGGAATATAAATGCAGTCATATTCCCAGAATCCAGATTACCAAGGCAAGAAGTACTTGCTAAGGTAATTTAAACTAACTGCTATATAAAACCACTTTGCCTAAATTTCATCCCTTGCTAAAAGTCAATGAGCACTTCCGGAAAGCTCTTCTTTAAGCACTGACTCAGAAATCAAATCATTTTTCATCTTTCATTCAACATCTTTTGGCTTCCAAGGTGCATTGGCATCTGTCAGCCTTCAAATATGAAAGGAAAAGATAAATGAGATAGACCACTACCTACTTACACCAACTTGTACTGAAAGGGACACCCATGACCCCAGTTAGCTTACTCTTGGTCAGAACTGGTCATATGGATCCTAATTACATGAAAGGGGTGCTGGGAAATTATGCTTGACTGTATTCCAATGGAAAATAAAATGGTTTTGTAACTATATGGGTTTTATCTGACACTTTCCAACTAGATCACCTGCGATAGAAATTTAGAGGTACGAAGGGAAATATCCAACTAATCCATCATCCATCTAATGGAAATTCTAAATGGAGATGAGCAAAAAAAATGAGGAGAAGAAATAATTAAAAAATAGAAAATAAGTATTTGGAAATGAAGAAACAGTTATTTAATTGAGGTGGCATGTTGAATGGAAAACAGGACTAATGAAGTATTATCCATACGTACACATATTGAATTTCCATTTCCTCAAAGATAAAAAGAAAATTCTAAAATCTTTTAAATAGGAACAGAAAGTTATTTACACAGAAAACATTATAGAAACAGCCATGCACTGTCTTAACAACACTGAATATAGAAAATAATTTTAAAAGTCCTCAATTCTGAGGGGGAAAAAATTCACCTTTAAACCTAGAGTTTCATCCCCAATCATATGTGAGGGCAAAATAAAGATGTTTTATTTATGAAAAACGTTACAACATTCATTATTCTCTAAGTACATTTGTTTTGTTTTCAGAAGGAGTCTCGCTCTGTTGCCCAGGTTGGAGTGCAGTGGCGGGATCTTGGCTCCCTGCAACCTCCACTTTCTGGGTTCAAGTGATTCTCCTGCCTCAGCCTCCCAGGTAGCTGGGATTACAGACGCATGCCACCACGCCCGGCTAATTTTTGTATTTTTAGTAGAGACGGGTTTTATCGTGTTAGCCAGGATGGTCTCCATCTCCTGACCTCATGATCTGCCTGCCTCGGCCTCCCAAAGTGTTAGGATTATAGGCGTGAGCCACCATTCCTGTACAAGCACCTTTTAAAAACATATTCAACAGGATGTAATTTCAATGAAATTAAAAGTAATTTAACTCAGGGGTAACATGAGCTAAAATAAACAATGACAATTGAGCATAATGCCGAATGGGAATGCCTGCAAAAAATAAAGTGTAATTCAACACGGTGAAATACATACACAATTCATACAGTCTAACACACTGAAATACATATACAATTCGAAATTTTGTAAGATGTGAGACTGCATTTTCTTTTACCTGATTTCAACTACACAATTTCGTTATTGTATGAATGTGATGTACATGTACATAATCATAATATCATGAATACTATTATTGCTTTCTCTTTTGAAAATCAAAATA
Organism: Mandrillus leucophaeus; assembly: GCF_000951045.1. Classification (NCBI taxonomy): domain Eukaryota; kingdom Metazoa; phylum Chordata; class Mammalia; order Primates; family Cercopithecidae; genus Mandrillus; species Mandrillus leucophaeus. The sequence continues at coordinate 594,969 of NW_012107775.1, read as the reverse complement.
CAGACAAACCACAAATAATTCAATGCTATTTAATGAAATAGGATGTATATTCTATAAACCTTGTAAATGTAAAATACAATATTTATAGTAATTGGAAGGGGGAAGAGAGATGAAATAAATAAAGTCTTTATTCCATTCTCTTTTATAGCACAAAATTAGTAGGTATTTTCAAAGCTTGATAAATCAAGAAATAAATATTAAATTTAGAATTTAACATTTGAAGTCAGTCTCTGAAAATAATAGTAATACATCCAACAATATTGGGCTTGGAGGGTAGAAGGGAAAAAATGGGAAGGTGGGTAGTAACACATGAACGTTTTCTAAAGCAGAGAGATTGTAAAGCTTATCTAGAACACAATAATCAGGAATGAAGATATATATATATATATTACATAATCTTAAAATGTTAAAAAAGAAAAACTAAAGCCAGAAATATTTTCAATATTTTGTTATCTAATGAATGGTGTTAAAGGAAAGACGTTAGTAAAATTTTATTTCCCTCTCAATGGTTACTATTTTTAATATGTGAAAACATTAATTGTATACCTGTTAAATAAAAATAAAATACCACACATATTGTCCCAATATAAAGTAGTCCTCAGGAATTATATGCAATTTGCAGATTCTGTCATGTTTCTCAGGAAGACATGTGCTCAATTTGTAAATTTATGTGACCTGGGAATATTTATTAATAATGCCTATTTTTAAACCATATGACACTGTCTAACTATAAGTGCTATGAGGTTAAATGGTACTTATGGAAGTTGTGTCTATTATTCTAAACCATACATTTTTTAAGTATGCAGTGAAGAGAAACTCTTAGCTTGGTGCCATAAAAAGTAAAACAGAACTTGAAAAAAAGTGAGGCAAACCACTGTGACATTAAAGCAGAGTGTGAAAAATAGCAGAAAACTAGTGTCCAAATGGGAGGAATTTGAAAATCAGTGAAACTTGGAGTTTTGAGAAGCGCAGATAAGACTTAGTGAAGCCCTGGAAGGGATACTGGAAGTGCCTTGCCTAAATATCATTGGTTGCTAAAGTAAGTCTCAGTCTCAGGAACCAAGATCAGCTTTCTTTTCTAGGCTAATACCAAAAACTTGTTTTTAAAAAGTACATACATACATATATGGCAAAAGATTGTAAAATCCACATTTCTGAGAATATACACAGCAAACATGATTATGTTTTTCTGTGGTTTCTGTTTTTATCTTTGTCAGAAGATATACACTTGTGAAATTAAATGTTTCAAATGTAAAGCTGTTGAAACTTTAAATTATTCTAGGCCTTGTGAGAAATGTGGCTATGTGGCCTGAGTCACGTGGCATGTAGCTGCAACTTCTGCCTTTTGTTGCTGCAAATAATTAGGAAGACCAGATGGTTCCAGAGATGATGCCCCTTCTGATCACTACTCAACTCACAAAGTATAAAGTTATCTTTCTTGGAATGTAGCAATCTGTAACCAATAGAATTGCTGTAACATGCACTGGTCTTGTGTGGGAAATGTAATTCTGCTAAAATGTATCTGTCTCTGCCTATATAATTTGACTGACCCAATTTGAAGTTGGTGCTTCACAGGTGATCACCCTCAAGCTTTACCCTTCAATAAACTCTAAACTTAATCGTATTTTCAAAATCTCATTATTTAAGGTTAATATACTTATTTTTTGTTTTCATTTTTACCTTCACAGATATTTGTGGTTTTATAGCTGGTCCTTTTTGGGTTGCCAATTTATTCACTTACTGCATTTCATTAGGCTGGACTACTAAGGTTTGTTTTAAGGCTTTCTATAGGAATAAGTTTGTAAATTCCCTGTGAGTAGCTAAAAGAAAGCTTTCATTAAAGTATAACATTTTCAAATATGTCCACTAATCAACCTTATTAATTATTGTATTCAGACAATCTACATCTTATTTTCACGATACCTATAATATGCTATGGGTGGCTTCCATTGTATTTCTGTCAATTTATCATTGCAGTATCTGAGATCTCTGAGTTATATATTTAAATCAATATGCACTATAATAACGATAAATGGGTCCAAGTTGTGTATATCACCTTTATCCTTTATCATTTTACATTATCTATTTTTATTTTGTTTCTTCTTTGGTGTGTTTGGTTTTTTTGTTTGTTTGTTTCTTTTTGAGACAGAGTTTCACTCTTGTTGCTCAGGCTGGAGTGCTGTGGTATGATCTCAGCTCACTGCAACCTCCAGCTCCCAGGTTCAAGTAATTCTCCTGCCTCAGCCTCCTGAGCAGCTGGGATTACAGGTGCAGGCCACCATGCCCAGCTAATTTTTGTATTTTTAGTAGAGAAGGGGGTTTCACCATGTTGACCAGGCTGGTCTCCAACTTCTGACCTCAGGTGATCCACCTGCCTTGGCCTCCCAAAGTGCTTGGAATTATAGGCATGAGTCACTGCACCAGGCCTCGATTTTTATTTTATTTGATATATTATGCCCCAAATAAACTTAATTGACTGTTTATCATATATCAACTATCTTGTTTAATATATCAAGCATGTATTTTTAAAATTAATTTTTCAAAATTAAAATTGTTATTTTAATCTTGAAATTTCTAAGACATATATATTTATTCAATATATGGGGTTAGTTTAAAATTTTGATCTATTAGAATTTTGTTATTTTAGTGAGTACAAATTTTCCATTTATATTAATATAATATTTATATTCTGAATTAATTCTGCCTTTCTTCTTTTAAAATCACTTTTATGCTTACATTGCTCTCTACCATATTACCATATAATTTTTTCTCCAGTTGTTTTGTCGTATGCTTAGGTTTGAATAAACATTTTACCTCCTGCTAATTTGTATCATACAGATTCCTTTTAGAACTTCTAATGGTTGCTATTTTAATGGGAATGTTTTTAACGATCTAGTCTGATTTAGTAGACAGGACACCATAGTCTTCATTAGGAGAGCTGAGAAAATTAGCACAATCACATCAATCCGTCTTCCTTTCCCATTTTTAACTTACTGGTTTTAGGTAGTTATCTTATTACTTTTTTTTTATTATACTTGTTTGTATACTTGTTTGTATACTGGTCTGTTACATATGTATACATGTGCCATGTTGGTGTGTTGCACCCATTAACTCATCATTTTCATTAGGTATATCTCCTAATGCTATCCCTCCCCCTCCCCCAACCCCACAACAGGCCCTGGTGTGTGATGTTCCCCTTCCTGTGTCCAAGTGTTCTCACTGTTCAATTCCCACCTGTGAGTGGGAATATGTGGTGTCTGGTTTTCTGTTGTTGCGATAGTTTGATGGGAATGATGGTTTCCAGCTGCATCCAAGTCCGTACAAAGGACATGAACTCATCCTTTTTTATGGCTGCATAGTATTCCATGGTGTATATGTGCCACATTTTCTTAATCCAGTCTGTCATTGATGGACATTTGGGTTAATTCCAAGTCTGTGCTATTGTGAATAGTGCCACAATAAACATACGTGTACATGTGTCTTTATAGCAGCATGATTTATAATCCTTTGGGTATATACCTGGAAATGGGATGGCTGGATCAAATGTATTTCTAGTTCTAGATCCTTGAGGAATCGCCACACTGTTTTCCACAATGGTTGAACTAGTTTACAGTCCCACCAACAGTGCAAAAGTGTTCCTGTTTCTCCACATCCTCTCCAGCACCTGTCGTTTCCTGACTTTTTAATGATTGCCATTCTAACTGGTGTGAGATGGTATCTCACTGTGGTTTTGATTTGCATTTCTCTGATGGCGAGTGATGATAAGCATTTTTTCATGTATTACTTTCAGTTTTTTGTTATTGTTATTACTGTTTTCTGTAAGTTACTCTTATTCGTTTATACAATATATCTAAACCTCTTTTTTTTTCTTTATTCAGTGTAAATATTATCTATTAACTTTTGGGTATGGAAGATATGAAAACCAACTCGATTACCTTTTTTTCTCCTTTCTCCTGTCCACTTTGAGAATTTTTGTTGTTGTTTCTATATTATTGTTTAAGTTTATATTGTAAAAATAACATAGTAATTTGTGATATATTCAGCAATATATTGCAGAATTGATTTCTTACTAGTTATACATTGTATTGCAGTGATTCTTAGCCATGTTACCAAGTGTTTTTCTCTCAACTCTTGATGGTGGACATCCATGCTATTTGTGTGTGTGTATGTGTGCATATGTGCGTGTGTGTGTGTGTATCATAACTTACCTTGTTGCTCTGGTTTTGAGCTGTTTTGATTTGAAGAAAATTACCTGACAATTTTATATGTGAATTACAACTTAACTATGTATAAAATGCTTTCGACATGGTTCCCTTGAAACTGTTTCTCAAACTGAGCTACATGTTAGAATGAACCAAGGAGCTTTTAAAAGCCCAGGTTTTACCCCAGAATAATTAAACCAGAATCTGTGGGACTGAGGAACACACACTAATTGATTTTTGTTTGTGTTTGTTTTCTCAATAACTCCTCAGGTGGTTCAATGTTCAACTAGTTATCAAACCAGTGTCTTAGAATATGGTGACCCTCATTCGGCTACACCTAACATTGGATTTGAGGCCAGCCCAAATTTGCACAGGCTGCTCCCCCAGTCGCAATCCCACTACAAATTGCATTTGACTTCCTTTTTTCCTAAATAATTTTTCCATTGTTTTAAAAATTCAATTGTTAAACATTTGTTTATGTATTAATCGTGCACAAATGTTGCTAGAATATGATATGCCTTTTAGATCTTAAAATTGTATTCTTTCTTCAATTCAGGAACATTTTTATTACTTACCTATTGTCTTTTTAAATTCAATTTTGTCCTGATCTGAATTTATACTTGTTAAATGATTCAATATTATTTTAAATATGATCAATCTAAGAATTAAACTGTCTTTTAAAAATTCATTAGAGTATATCTTTTTAGTCTATGCTCTGATTCTTCCACTTTTTCTTTTCTTTAGAGCTATTTTCCTATATCTGGCCATGTATTTTCATTTTTGTTTGCAACCTATAGAAAGTATTATTTGGCTGTACCCTATTGGAAGTTGCAGTTCTGTTTTGTCCATATTAGACATTGTCTCACATGTTTTTATCTTCATAGTTACATTTTGCATATTAATAAATTTAGTGGTTTGTGAGAGGGAGGAATCCATTGTCAAAATAATTTCTTAGGAAACAACTTTATTCCTTGTTCTCACCAAACACCAAAGTGAAGAGCCATGTCTTTCCCCCAACTGGTCAGCCTTTCCTCTCTCTGTAATATCTATGTGAATATTTTTGCTTTATCTAGCGGGCTGCCATGTTAGTGAAGCTGGATGCATTTACTAAAGCTAACAGCTCCTCAGCTATTGCTAGTACAAGTTGGGTTAAAATTTACCCACATCAAGTAGATCTGAACCTGCCCCCTTCTCTGTCCTAACTGTAAGCCACACATTGGCTGTAACTTTCTTGCTGTCTGTACCTCTTTCACTTGCATTCAGTTTTTCTGGCATCAAAGAGTTAGTGATTCTCCCGTGACATCATTAGAAGTTACTTTTGCCGACCGGGCGTGGTGGTTCATGTCTGTAATCCTAGCACATTGGGATGCCGAGGCGGGTGGATCACGAGGTCAGGAGTTCAAGACTAGCCTGGCCAACATGGTGAAACCCTGTCTCTACTAAAAATACAAAAATTAGCCGGGTGTGGTGGCACGCGCCTGCAGTCCCAGCTACTCAGGAGGCTGAGGCAGGGGAATTGCTTGAACCTGGGAGGCAGAGGTTACAGTGAGCCAAGACCACGCCATTGCACTCCAGCCTTAGCAACAGAGTGAGACTCTGTCTCAAGAAAAAAAAAAAAAGAAAAGAAAAGAAGTTACTTTTGCCTCGGCCATCATCAGGTCAAGAAAGGATTGGTGAATAGCATAGGAAAATCTGATGATATCCTTTGACAGCCCAGATTTGTTCTGTTTCTCTCTTGACTTGAGTTTGCCCAGTTCTGTAGCTCGCTTACCATCTTATCACTGCTTCCCAGATGGGCTTTACTTCTGCAGGTATGAAACTGCTGCTGCTCCAAACTCTGTCCATCCTATCACGACTGCACAATGCCTCCCAGAAATGCTGAAAAGCTTCTTGCTTATTTATTGTCCTCTATTTGTTGGGTCATTTCAGATAGCATTTGGAAGACAAGGAAGTGAAATGTGGGACAAGTCTCTATTTTGCTCTGAAGTGATCCCCTGCCATTATTATAAAATGCTCATAAACTTACACACAGAAGTAGCTGTTTCTTCAAAATCCACTTTTGTGTCATTAATCATCTCAGCCCAGCAAAAATAGAGTTTCAAAGTTACATGCAAATAAAAGGTGATCACAGAGTTAATGACCTCTATTTCAGAGCTGAGGAGCTCCTGTGAAATCAAACTTCATATGCTATGACAGAAGTATGGGATTTTAGTCGTGTCCTCACTCCACCCACTCAAGACTGGTAGCAATAGTTTAGAGTCATTTGTTACGGACTAGTAGCCTGACCCATTATCTTCATGTTCCTGGAATTTGTGAAACAAACAATGTATAACCAGTCAACAGTTTATGTCATTTTAATGGAAAGTTTTGGTAAATAACTTAGGGATTGCCTCTTCTTCCTCTTTAAAAATTCATTTGTAATTGCTACTGAGGAGACCATATATTCAGAGCAACTTGAATGTATGCTCCCAGGTTGCAACCCTCATGCTTGGCCCACATGAACTCTCGTATACTTTGTTTTAATTTTGGCTCAGCTTCTTCCTTTTAGGTTGACAAAGACAAGTTGTACATTATGTATTTGATGAATGATAACTTTCTTTGGGATTGCAGAAATTGCCACACACATACACACACACACACATTTTGTAAATGATTACAAAATGCCATTCTTCAAAAGCTGTCATTCTGAAAAGCAGGTCTTTTCAAATGCTTGACATTTTAAAAAGTACAAATTGAATGATGAAACTGTTTTCAACCTAATATCAATATAGGCATTTGCTGAAAAGCAATTTGAGTGGTATGCTTGTAAAAAGTGAAGACGATGCAAATGTTGAAGACTTTTAGGAATCCTCTAGCAGCCCTGGAGCCTATAGGAGGTCTAGCATAGACCATAACTGTGTGAACAGGGAGTGTTATTCAAATCTGGACCAATCAATCCCAATCAGTCTAAGACTCCAATCTGTGCTCATGGCCCCAAGAGGGGAAAAAAATCGTTATTCAACTGCCTTGTTACACAAATAACAAAACTGAGGTGAAGAGGTGGTAGATTACAATGCAATTGCTAGTTACATTGTTATCCTAGATAAGAGTAGTTCCTGATTCTTCCCCCAGGATACTTAGTGAGAGAATAGAGGACCTATGTGGACATCTTCCAGACAATCCAATCCAAGTTTTACTATCAAAACATTACAAATCCCATACCAAAAATAGAAGAATTCAAATGATCTTTAAAGTCCGCCACAGCGTGCAGTTCAGAGAATGAGAAACATTACCATGCTAAGGCTTAACATACTGAAAAGGAGATTCTGAGAAGAATGAATTTGTTTTATCCTCACAATAAAGATACAGGAAATTAATTTGTTTTAGAAAGAAATGCTGATAGACTTGAAGTAAACACTGCTATGGAACTGTGTAAAGTCCTGAAATTGATTATTTGTGCCAAGCTGTATGTTAAGAATATAGATTGTACTACTGAATTCATTAGACAATTAATACAAAGATAAGATTATATTATTTTGGACAGTATTTGCAGAATTGACATTTATAAGTTTCTGATAACTAAATAAATTTGAGTTAAAAACAAAAGAAATATGATAAAATGCATCTGAGTTAAAAGCAAAATAAATATAATACTATACAGTGAAATATGCTTATATAAATACACACTTGTGACAGATGATATCATACATAGACTAAAATATATTTCAGAATCATCGTTGGGGTTTTGTTTTGTTTTGGTTCAGTTTTTGGTGGGGTAGTGAGATAAAGTCACCAGAAAAAAAAATGTTAAGGAAATCACAAAGGAAATCCAAAATTAGGTTGCTAAGAAACCAACCGATTAGAGGAAGAGGAAGTAATCCAATAGTGCAAACCTTACATCTTTCAATCAAAAGTTTCTGTATTATTCTTAGCCTGAATGCCCCAATTAGCTATGCAGTGAAAAATAAACATGACATTTAACAAACAAAGTCACGAGTGAGTGGTAGACTGAGAATCCCAATTTTTAACAACAACAAAGAAACCAAGTTTGCTTAGAAAAAGAAAACTTGAAAATAGATATACATAAAAATGTGAGGAAAAGTCTTATTTACATTGTTATTGGGGGTAGGAATGAGTTAGGTGCCAGTTAAGATTTTATTTCAAAATACAGACCAGGCCAGGTGTGGTGGCTCATGACTGTAATCCCAGCACTTTGAGATGCCAAGGTGGGCGGATCATGAGGTCAGGAGTTCAAGACCAGCCTGACCAACATGGTGAAACCCTATCTCTACTAAACCAAACAAACAAACAAAAAGTACAAAAAGTAGCTGGCTGTCGTGGCACGCACCTGTAATCTCAGCTACTTGAGAGGCTGAGCCAGGAAAGAGAATCGTTTGAACCCAGGAGGTGGAGGTTGCAGTGAGCCGACATTGCACCACTGCACTCTAGCCTGGGCAACAGAGCAAGACTCCATCTCAAAGATAAATAAATAAATAAATAAATAAATAATAATAAGGACCTAGAATATGCAGAGCTTCGTAATGTGGATTATTTGAGTTTCTTCTACAAATTGCTAGCAAGATTAACGAAACTCAGCTAATTCAGTCAATTTAAGATACAAAGGATTTAAACAACAGATGGCTAGTTAAACTATATATGGATAATATCTGTAAGCAGAGATTATACTTCCTTTTCAAGAGACTACCAATTATTCAATTTTAAGATGTCTATTAAGCTATGACACCAATTAAAAGTGTTTTAAAGAGGAAAAAAGCAATTATCTCCATAGATGTAGAAAGTTATTTGATTAAATTTGATATCAATTCTTGATGAAAACTCTTTTTTAAAAAAGTAACAGTTGCTATTTTAACATGGTAAGTATATATGTCAAACCAAGATATATATTCTAAAATAAAAGTTGGCAACATGCTTCTCATTATGTAATGGGAGCATTCCTGTTACATACGGAACATGATAAGTAAACATTTTATCACCATTAACAGTGAAGAGCTTTGAAGAGCTTCCAGGAGTGTGCTCCAATGCAATTATACAAGAAAAAAAAAAAAAAGCAAGCTCTGCTAGAATTTAAGCTCCTTTAGGGTCATGATTTGTCTCTAATTCAATACATATTTACTGACTTAATTTTCAAAGTAATAAATGAAGACAAAAATGGCAAAATCATCTGTATTTCAAAATTACTATGATCATTTATTTAAATACTCCAGAGATGCAACTAATAAGCAATTAGATCTAAGAAGGGAATTCAATATGTTGACTGGTTACAAAGAGATAAATAATTCACAAAAAACTTCCAGAATTTATATGAAGATGATTTTAAGACTCTTAAGGCAAGTGAAGAATATTTGAATAGATGGCATAACATACTTAATTTGAAGCTAGATGGAATTTGTAATTTTAAAGTAGCAATTAAAGCTGTTAATCAATAAATTTGATCTTTAACTATTAAAACTGAATGCATATTAAATATAAAAACTGGAATAAGTGAGAATAACCAGGAGCAAGGATACATCCTGTCAATTATAAAATATTTCAGTTAAAAGAGTTTGTTTGTTAAATTTCAAGAATACATTCAGTAAAACAGAAAGTACAGAAATAGATTCAAATAAATATAAAGATATAGAATAAAATGAGATTTCTACCTCAAATCAATGAAAGAAAATGGATGAGTTAACAAACTGATGCAGAAAAATGGAGAATAATTAAAGTCAATTTACCATACTTCCAAAATAGAATGTTATAAACGATGATATATGAACGGCTGAAAACATAGGGAAATGTGTGAGAACTTAGAGCCATAACAAAATGAGAAAGTGAAGATGACTACATTGGTTTTAAAAGCTAACAAACATAAAGTCAAAAGACCAATGATAAACAGGGGAAATTGTAGTTTTTTGCACACGTAGCTTACACAGGATTAATTCCAGTTTTATATTTATAATCATACATACTCCTTGACATTATAAGAAAAGAAACAAATCCCATTTAGGAAAAAAAGGAGGGAAAGAATTTCAGAAAAATTTTACAGAAAATAAGAAAAATAAATGATATCTTTATAATATATAATAAATATTTAAACATTTTAATGCATTCACAATTTTTAAAATATATATTAAATAACAATGAGACAGCACTTTTAACCAAACAGACTGACAAAATGTTGATTATACAAGTGCTGGTAGACACCTGGAAAAACTCAGTCATCCAATATGGTAAGAGTATAAATTTTGCTTGGAAATTTGGCATTGTCTCTTTCAATTTAAACTACACACTCTCTTTGACTCATATTTTGCTTATAGGAATCTTCCTTGGATCACATGTCCTGTGTCAAAGGCTGAATGCTATTTAAGAGAAAGAACTCTCTTAATTTAAGCCACTCTAATGTAATTATGTATTTTAGTACAATAATATTGAAACACTAGGTCTTGTTCCTTAACCAAGCCAAGGTTCCTATACAAAGGACAAATACCTAGGAGAGTGTTGAGCTTAGTCAGACAGAGGAGTGAAGTTGATTTGGCATTTTCTCACCTCCAAAGACTTTAGCAAACTCACTTATAGTGGTAAAAGTCATTCTCTATAAAACAGCTAGGAGGCAGAGATCGTCCTAGACATTACATACACATGCCTTCTAATCGTTCCATCTCTCATCAGGGTAGATAATCTTATCTGCATATTTAAAATAAGGGAATTAGCTTTTCATGAGTGGAAGATAAATGTTAGACCCCATAGGAGAAGAGAGATGATAACATAGTAGCCCCTTCTGTGTATGAAGGGAGTGGTATTAGCATTCCCGCAATAGCTGATCTGTCTTTCTGAGCCTGGAGAAAACTCAGTATCGCCTTATGTTAATCTCTAGGTCAATGCAATTAATTTCACCCTGAGAAAAACCGCTTTCTTTAAATTTATATAACTTAACACCACAAGCTAGATGTCAGTAGAAGTTAAATTTCGATTTATACAAGTATTCTTTTAATCATCCTGCAGTATAAAGAAAGAAGCTTAGAAGTTCCTTATACCGAAGCTAGACCGAAGAAAACCTTCCTGAATACAAGATTTGCTCAATGCAGTAGACTATTTATGTGAAGAAGATCGGATAATTCTTATTTATGAAAGTCTGGGTACCACTGAGGATATGTACGGCTGCAAAATCTTTAAACCCTTCAGACACTGGCTTCAGAAACAGGAACTTAGAGCCTTATGTAAGAAGAAACAGAGGTGGAGAGTAGGTTCAGGACAAGTTAACAGATTGGTTTGATGATATTAGAGCTTCCAGTCAGCTTCTCTGTGAACGTCCTTCAAGGTTATAAAATGACTGCTAGCTAATAAGCATCACATGCTAAAAAAAAAAAAAAAAAAAAACAGAGTGGGTGCGGGAGATTTTAGATACGTGTTTTTTCTTAAGAATAAAGACAATTTCCCAGACATCTTCATAACACTTCCATTTATTCCCATTGACCAGGGTGGTGTTTCATGCCCACATCAAAATAATCTCTGGAATATCAAAATAATCTCTGGTCAAGATTCTGGAATTCCCACAGGTAGTTCACTTTAATCAATATAATATATGGGATTGAAGAGAAGCCCACAAAACACATATGGCCAAGCCTGAGCAACTAGTATCTGAAAATCTATCATTGTATCACATTTTTTTTTCAATACAGAATAGCAAATAATGACTCCTCAAGACATTTTTTTAAATGTTTTATTTTTTCTATTTATTTCTCACATAATTTCTTGTGTAAAATTACTAAAATTGATGCATTTTCTTTTTATTTTAGCACATTAAGTCTTATAAATATATCTTATAAAATTTCATAATTATTAAATTATTTTTCATTCTTATTTTTTTGCCAATAGGACCAAGATTGCTAGCATAATCCCAAAAGTAACTCTAATAGTTGAGACAATATCCTGGTCAGTAAATCTCTTCTTTAAGTAAATAATAAAATATTACTAATTAGCTCTTTTATTCCCTCTTTTGCAAATGAAGCTTTCGATTCAGGTGCTTCCACAGTCTCGGTTAATTTCAAAACCTCAGAACTGAAGAAGCCCACTAATTTAGGGAAAAAAAAAATCTGTGGATTTATTTTATTTCTACTGATTGAAATATGTTGAGTTTTAGAGGAAATGTCTTCTGGTTCCAAATTATGTATATTATGCAGCCTCTGTATGTATTTTCTGAGTGATTTAAATGAATTTGAATCAGCTCATTAGGTTCCAGACTGGCGCTGAACATAATGACTCATTCCTAAATTAATATTGTCTACCCTGAACTACTCCTGTCTAAATCACTTTAATCACTGAAAAGATTCATACTTTTCAAAAGGATGGCCACATTCAAATGAATTCTGCAACAGTTCATTAGGTAATGTCATTTATGTTCCCTGGGTCAGCAAATGTGTTTCTGCTTGACTGTAAAATGGACTGACTATGAGCAGATAAACAGGTACTTTGTATGCATTTGACGTTCATACATGCACAGAAGGGAAGTATTATGTTGGCATGAAGTGTTTCAATTTGGGACATTGCTATGTTTCAGATTCAGATTCAGCTTCCCTCCCCACCGCCCCCCGCCTTTTTTTTTCTTTCTTAGCTTTGCAGCTGTGTAGTACACATGTTCCTGTCTTTCAGAAGCAGTTGAGGTGTCAAATCCTTTGTCACATCTCACTGACATTAGGCCATTAAAAAGGAGTTTCTTACAGTATTCTAGCAAGGCATAATATAAAGCAAACTCTTAGGAAGAGCATCATGTTTGACACTAAAATTCGATGGCACTCAAATGAAGGCTACTTCAGGAAGACCCTAGAGGCAACAGGCATGATCACAGTCTTATGAAATAGTAGGTTAGCAGGTAAATAATCTCAGACTTTCTCCTGTGTCCCTTGAAGTTGTCGGCAATGACAAGAACAAAATGACAAACTGAATGTGCTTAGCATCTTAGCATATTAATGAGTTACCTTTGAAATCAACTCATCCAATAGTTCTGGAACGTGTATCGCAGAATACATGTCCGGCCAGTTCTACATGCATCCCCAGGGGAAGCATATTCTGCCTTATCCTGGGAGGTTCTCCTTCAAGTGAGAACCAAAAGGACTAGCAACTTAGCTCACAGTTCCAGAAGTAAGATAAGAACTTTAACTGTAGCCTCAATAGTGAATTCACTGATTGACTAATCTATTAATTCATTCAAAAGCATTTAGTATGTAGAACATCGATGTGTTATTGAGTGCTCACTGTGAGGTAAATATAAAACAAGCATTTTTTAAATATTCCCTCTCACTTTCTCTTTATAATAATTCTATGAAGTGAGTATTAAGAGCCACTATTTTAAAGATAAAGGAATTTAGAGATGTCATATTGTAATTGTCAAACGGGTTCTTCCTGCCTGCTGCACAAACAAAACCAATTCACTGAGACCATGGTATTGCAGTAAATAAATAATTTAATTAACACAAGGCCAGCCATGCAGGAGAAGGAGTTATCACTGAACTCAATCTCCCCAAAGGCTCAGAGGTTAGGGTTTTAAAAGGATAGTTTGGGGAGCAGGAGGCTAGGAAATAGTGGCTGCTGATTGGTTGAGGACGTAATCATAGAGATGTGGAAAACAGTCCTTGTGCACTGAGTCTGCCTCTGGATGGGGGGCCACACGACTGGTTGGGTGATGAGTCGTAAATCTGGTTAAGGTCAGTCTGAAAAACAATAAAATGCTAATCTCAGGTTCTTAGTGGTGATGAGACCTGTAGGAACAATTGGAGAAGTCACAAATCTTGTGACCTCTGGCCACGTGACTCCTGAGTAGTAAGGGATTGTAAATACTATGCCTACATCTTGGCAGAATTCAGGCCCCTCCCATAATTATAATCTTGTTGTCTTTTATTAGTCATACAAAGACAATTTTACGACAAAGAGAGGATCAGTTTTAGGGAAAGACTATTACCATCCTTGCTTAAAAGTGAAACTAAAATAAATTGCTCCCATGGTTATTTTGGCCTATACCCAGGAATAAGCAAAGACAGCCAGCCTGTGAGGCTAGAAGTAAGAAAGAGTCATCCATTCTACATTTCTCTCACCATCATAATCTTTGCAAAGGCATTTTCAATTCCCTTCTTGGGTTTCAGCACATCTCAATCCTGAGGTGGGAGCTACAGAGATGGGAAAAGGCTGATGGTGCTCTAACTTTTTCTGCTGATGGAGAGTATAGCTGGGGTTGAGACTGGGCCTGGGGTGAAAAGAATGAAATCACTTTGCAGTTATCTGCATGTATTCAGGGTGCCTGGTTGGGGTCCTAAGATTTATGTGATAAAGGTTACTATTGTTATTCACAGCTTTAGTACAGCACTTAAGTCAACAGTAGACCTCAGATTCTTCTCTTCTTAAGGTCCCAACATAACGTAAGGTTCCTGGGCCTGTCAGAAAGTGACATTTTTTTAATTACCACAGGTCAGGAACCCTGTACAGGACAAAGTATTAGGCCATAAGACAAATAATGAGCCCCCAAATAAGGAGTGAGATTCTTAGCTTCGGGAGTCCATATGGAATTTACTTGAAGTCTTGAGGCATCCAGGTGAATAGCCTCAAGAACCAGCCAGATATAGAGTCATAAGCAGAGAGTCAAAAACAATGGACAAGGCTGGAATCTAATAACAGGTATAGTTTTAATTTGCATTTCTCTAATGATCAGTGATATTCAGCTTTTTTTCATATGCTTGATGGCCACATACATGTCTTCTTTTCATAAGTGTTTGTTCATGTCCTTTGCCCACTTTTTAATGGGGTTGTTTTTCTCTTATAAATTTATTTAAGTTTCTTATAGATGCTGGATAATAAACTTTTGTTGGATGCATAGTTTGCAAAACTTTTCCCCCATTCTGTAGGATTTATGTTTACCCTGTTGACAATTTTTTTTCTGTGCAGAAGCAATTAAGTTTAATTAGATTCCATTTGTCAATTTTTGCTTTTGTTGTGATTGCTTTTGTTGTCTATCATGAAAGTTTTGCCCATTCTGATGTCCAAGATGGTATTGGCTATGTTGTCTTCCAGGGTTATTATAGCGTTGAGTTTTACATTTAAGTCTTTAATTCATCTTGAGTTGATTTTTGTATATGGTGTCAGAAAAAGAACCAACTTCAATCTTCTGCATATGGCTATCCAGTTATCCCAGCACCATTTATTGAATAGGGAGTCTTTTCCCCATTGCTTGTTTTTGTCATCTTTGTCAAAGATCAGATGGCTGTAGGTGAGAAACCATCTCACACCAGTCAGAATGGCTATTATTAAGAAGTCAAAAAATAACAGATGCTGGTGAGGTTGTAGAGAAAAAGGAATACTTATACGTTGTTGGTGGGGGTGTAAATTAGTTCAACTACTATAGAAAGCAGTATGGCAATTCCTCAAAGAGTTAAAAGCAGAGCTACCATTCTCTCCAGCAATCCCATTCTAGGTATATCCCCATATGAATATAAACCATTCCACCATAAAAACACATGCCCATGAATTATCGTTGCAACACTATTCACAATAGCAAATACATGGATTCAACCTAAATGTCTATCAATGACAGATTGAATAAACAAAATGTGGTATGTATACACTATGGAATACTATGCAGCCATAAAAATGAATAGATCATGTCTTTTGTGGGAACATGGATGGAGCCGGATGCTATTATCCTTAGCAAACTAACACAGAAACAGAAAATCAAATATTACATGTTCTCACTTGTAAGTGGGAGCTAAATGATAAGAACTTATGAACACAAAGGAGGAAACAACAGACACTGGGTTTACTTGAGTGGGGAAAGTGGGAGGAGGGATAGGAGCAGAAAAGATAACTACTGGGTACTGGGCTTAATATCTGGGTGATAAAATAATATGTACAACAAACCCCTGGGACATGTGTTTACATAAGTAACACATCTTCACACGTACCCTCAAATCTAAAATAAGAATTTTAAAAAGTCTTTATGACAAACAAATAATAAAAATACTTATGAAAAGTTAAAATAAAATTAACAAATGTATTACAGTATTTTTCTGAAACATAATTTTTCTCTCTTCAGTTTTCCAGTTTTACAAAAGACAAATCATACTAGGACAAGTTTATTTGCAAAATAAGTTTTGTCTTATTTTACTTGGTCTAATTATTCACAGACAATGCAACCAGAATAATCATTTGCCATATAGGCTTGTTTAAACAGGCTTTGCTGGAACTTTTTCATAAGGAATCTCAGATTAAACCTTTTAAAATCTTCCCAAGCCTAGCGAAGGATTTATCTGTGCCTGCAGATACCTGTATGAATTGGATGAATTCCTCTCTTCTTAAGGTCCCAACATAACTTAAGGTTCCTGGGCCTGTTAGAAAGTGACATTTTTTAATTACCACAGGTCAGGAACCCTGTACAGGACAAAGTATTAGGCCAGATTCCCCAAGGGGATGTTATTGGCCTTATAAGTCAACCTCAATTCCTCAAAGTAGTCTGAAAATATGTCATTCCAGTCAAAGCCTTGGTAAAACCACCAATCTAATTATATACTGTCACAAAGGAAACTAGATACTTATTGAACTTATACAAATAACTGTATTGCCATAAATAAAGAATACTTACAAATAGTTTCCAAGTTCTGGAGAAATTAAGTAGAGAGAAAGAAATGTAACTTACATTTTGCCCACAAGAGTAAAATTTACTCAATAGCTTAAAAGCTGTAAATATCTCAAAAATAAAGAAGCTTTTTGACTCTAAAAACAAAACAAAAACTATCAGCAATGTTTCAAGCAAAAAGTCATAAAAAGATTATTTCAGTCTTCTGTTAGTTCAGTCCATGCAACTAACTCCTGTTCTGTGTTCTTGATACATTTATGAATGCATCAGCTCTCCATGAGAGTCCTGGAAGTTTGTTTTCTCTATTCCACTGACACAATTACTGAAGTTAACAGAAACCTGCATTCAGAAGTACCTGTTAAAGTCCTACAGCTGGTTATAAAACCACCCTTTGAAAATGATCAAAGTAAACAAAGTTGTGGATGATGAAAGTCTTAGAACAGCCATTATTAATAATGCAATTGACACGGAAATTTTGTTATTTTTATGGTGTATAATAATTTAATGTAACAATCCTAATTATCACTGATAACATACACTAAGTCACATCAGAATTATGGTAGCCAGAGCCAGGTGTGGTGGCACATCTCTGTAGTCCCAACTACTCAGGTGGCTGAGGCGGGAAGATTACTTGAGGCCAGAAGTTTGAGGCTGCACTGAGCCATAATCACACAAGTGTATTCATCTGGTGACAGCAAGACACTGTCTTTACAAATAAAAAGAAAACATAAACAAACAAACATAAAACCAAAAACAGAATTATAGGAGTCTTACACAATTCTGGAATGCACACTAATAACATATTTATACAAATACAGCCCAAAGAAAACCAACCACCATTTCATAGTTGACAATGCTTCCTGCATGATTGTCACATACCAAATAAGCCAAATGTCTCTTTTGGACTCAAGGAAGCTAGTACCTAAAAGGTTAATGATGTCAACAAGGGCTGCATTGATAACTTGAAATTTTGATTTTGGAAGGTTTATCAAATATTAAAAGTTTAAAATACTTGATATCACAAAGTAATATCACAATTCATCTAGTTGAAGTGATAACTTAAAATTTTCAAAAGGCAAGAACCTTTTGTCTTCAATAGAGGAGGCTCAACTTTCCAAACAAGACCAAATAAGACGACATGTGGCCAAGTAAACCTGTCTATTCTCTCCTTTCTTGTTTTTTCCTTGTTTTCCTACAATTTACTAGAAAGGCAAACAAAAACATTTCTTTATCTCTCAATATTAGACAACAATCTTGTTCAAAAGAGAAAGGCAAATTCCACCTTTGCTTCAGTGTAGTATTAATGTTAGACACAATTATAAAATAAAAACCTTATAAAATAAATAAAACCTTATAAAACACAATAAAACCTTATAAAAAATCTGTCCATTCTTAATCATTTTGACCATAAGGTAAGATTTTTATACAACTTTTATAACATTTTATGATTTTCTATTAAAGAGCAGATCAATGCTCCAAGGAAACCATGTTATTTTGACATACAGGCCCAGATTCTGGTCCTGCAACAGTGTGCTTTTTATCTTAATGTATAATTTATAGAAAAACTAACTCCCCTTAAGTTTTGGCCAACTTGCTCATGCCCACAAAACCTCGTTTAAAATACCAATTTTTCACAAATCTACTTTTTCTTTGGTTTTGTTCTACCATTCTTTTAACTTAGGACAATCCTTAAAAATCTCTAAATGAGACCAAATTATTTTCCCTTTAACAAAAACTATATCCCCATGCCTTCTTATAATCTTTTACCAAAATGCATTCTATTTTCCTTTTATACCTTGCATGTAAAACTATGTCCCTACCAGTCTCAATTACATATGTTACAATGTTAACTCTTAGCAACTTTTATTTTTTGTGACAAACCTAGTAAATAAGCAATTTTAACCATATATCAGATTGTAGATCCCAAGACAAGGACAGAACTGTAGACAATGTCTGACTTTTCCCAGCATAGTAAGATGTTTGACTGACACCATATGTTCACAGGTCTACCTAGAATCTAATGGCTATAAAACAGACAAGTCAAACAATTATCAAAAATGTCACAGAAGAATTTTTTGACCTTAAATCATCTAGCAAAGACAATACACAATATGCCTAATTCAAATGAAATGCCTAAATTTTGAGGACATAGATTTCTCTCACTATCACAATCTTCAACAAGGTGGTTTCAAAGTAACCTGCCTAACACCTTAGAATGCATAAGGGGCAGAAATAAGATTTCACTTTGGGTCTGTCTAACATTAAAGCACTCTCATTTCTCTATTTTCCACTGTCTTCTTTTATGTCAAGACTGGAGTTGGTGGAGTGGAAAGTTCAAGAGGTATGCAAACTATTACTTGTATTCAAGGGGACCACTCAATACTTAATCGACTATATTTATGAAACAAATTACTCCAAAACATAGTGGCATAAAGCATCTATATTGTTATGATAACAGACTCTTTGTGACAAAAATTTGGACAAGACACGGTGGGGCCAGGTATTATCTGCTTCATAATGTCTGGGCTTTCAGGGGTGGGAAGACTCAAAGCCTGGGGTATGACTTAATGGCTAGAGGCTAAAACCCTGTGTTAGACCATTCTTGTGTCACTACAAATACCAGAGACCAGGTAATTTATAAAGAAAAGAGGCTTAATTAGCTCATGGTTTTGCAGGCTTTGCAGGAAGTATGGTGCTGGCATCCACTTGGATTCTGGCAAAGCCTTTGGGAGCTTTCAGTCATAGCAGAAGGTGAAGGAGGAACATTCATGTGACATGGTGAAAACAGGAACAAGTGAGAGTCGGAGGGGAAGTGCATACGTCTAAATGACCAGATCTTTTGTGAACTCAGATTGAGAGCTCACTTATTACCAAGTTGATGGCCCAAGCTGTTCATGAGGGATTATCCAAATACCTCTCACCAGGCCCCACCTCCAACATTGGGGATTGCATTTTAACCTGAGATCTGGATGGAGAAAAATATCCAAACTATATCAAACCCTTTTGGAATTGTCTGTATTACAAGTTTGATGAATGATGCTGGCAATCTCTTAGGAGTTCAACTAGAGGTATCAGCTATGACATCCACCCATTGCCTTCCTATGTAGCCTGAGGTGCCTCCTAGTATAGTGGCTGTATTCCTCAAGTGAACATTCCAAAGAAAGTAGGAAGAGGATGAATTACCTTTCTGTGACCTACTCTCAAGAGTCAAAGTTTCATGTCTGCTCTGGTTACAAGTCTGCCTAAATTCCAGGTGAGAGAACAAAGACATACTTCTCAATAGGAGGAGAGTCAAAATTGCATTGAAAAGCATAAGGAATGGAAGACAGAATTCAGGCCATATTTAGTAAATGGAGTCTGCTACATTCTTCACTTGACTAAAATCCTGTAAAGAAGCCAGTAGATTGGAGAGCATAAGCTAAGCAAGTAACCAAAGGCTACAGATCTCTCCATAGACTTAAGGAAGCAAAACCCCAAGTAACCTCTAGAATGGAATTCTAAGCAGCACATTTAAACTGCTATTGATTTGAGCTAGTGGCTGGTGGCTGTTTTTCATGCAATCCTTTCTTTTAATCAGGAACTTAATTTTATTCTGTGTACCTCTGTGCATAGTGCAAAAGATCTCAAGTGATCCTAGGGCTCTTTAAGCAGAAAAGTTGTCAGTTTTTCTTTTTATTAAGTAGAAGAAATGGTTTGAGGAAAGACACATAAGACAAAGCTGCACAGCAAAAGCCCATGTGTATTAGTCTGTTCTCACATGCTAATAAAGACACACCCAAGACAGGGTAATTTATAAAGGGAAGAGGTTTACTTGACTCACAGTTCCACATGGCTGAGAAGACCTCACAATCATGATGGAAGGTGAATAAAGAGCAAAGTCACATCTTACATGGCAGCACGCAAGGCTGCGTGTGCAGGGGAACTCCCCTTTATAAAACCATCAGATCTCGTGACTTACTATCATGAAAACAGCTTGAGAAAGACCCACCCCCATGATTCAATTACCTCCCACTGGGTCCCTCCCAAGCCACGTGGGAATTATAGGACCTACAATTCAAGATGAGATTTGAGTGGGGACACAGTCAAGCCATATCACCATGTGAACGTCTGAAATGCAAGTGCCATTGTAGAAAACATACAGCATTACCTTGAAGAAATGAATTCTGCTATGAACTTATTTTGTAATAACATTTTATTTTTTTCTTACAAAGGTTACAATTAATATGTGAAAAACATGGATATTTCTGTAATGTGACTCTAACTGCAGCTAATGCCTATTTTATTTTTTCCTTTTTCAGGAGTGATTAAAATGGAGAAATCTCTTTTCAACCTGCCACCACTACAAAATTTTGTATGCCATTTATTTTTCCACTCTGTCATCTGGAATGAGTGGCAAAATACAAAACTTCTATAGGAGTCAACAAGGTCATGTTAGTAAGGAAAGTGACTGGTGGAGAGGCAAGCTCTCTTTAAATGAGAAGTGTGCTAAGAAGGGAAGGGATAAATGTTAATATGGTGTGTGTGTATGTGTAAGAGATAGAGAGGGAAATTACCTAGAAGTGGAAAATGTTCTGCTAAAAGAATGCATTAATCATTGAACTTCAGATGTTTCCTGCCTTGTGGGAATATGATGTTTCTTGATCTATTGAAAGTTTTAAAGAAGCTAGAAATATAGATTTTAACTTAAAACTCATACTAATTTTTGAATATTGATAACAAATTCACTTTCTCTAAAATACTCTGGCAGAGAATGGGATTCCTTCATATTCTGTTGTTCCATAGTATAATACTTTGGACAAAGCTCTAATTCCCCTACTTTGTCCTCTTTTAGGAGTGATTACCACATTACATTGAAAGCTTTTATGTATAAATCAATATCTTGATTATAAAACGTCTTAAGGATGGCATTGTACATTATTTAATTCTGCATCATTGAAAACCAACATAAAATACAGCACAAAATGTTTCTAATGAAAGCATTAAAAATTATACTTGAAGGTTATTTCAAAGTTAGATGACTTGTACAGCTTAATTTAATCCCCAAAGACCAAGAAATGGCCTTCAGTTGAAAGTGTCCAGGGATAGCAAATCATATGAGGTAAATCTTCATTTCTTCAAAACCCTTGTTGGCAACATAACATTTATTGGTCAACTGGTCCAATAAATCATTCTGGAAAAAATTGTATAAACATATTCTAATTTCAAACAGATTCAAACAAAAAGATTTATACATGCTGATACATCAAAGTCTCTCTTTTGCTTCCTTACCCCCAACCCCTCTTTCAAGGACAACCATGATTCATATTTAGACATGTGCATCTCGGCTTCTTCTTCTACACATTCATGGACATGTATGTATGTATCGCATTTATACAATACTCAAATGAATCCTTTTATGTATTGTTCTGAAATTGGCTTTTTAATGCCACTTAAAGTGTTGGATTGCTTTCTTTTCCAGTGTGTATCTTCTTATTGGAGATTGCACAATATCTAATATGCCAATATATTTAGAAAATAATTGCATAGTGATAGATATTCAAGAGGTCCTGAGAATTCCTCTTACAAATAAACTTGCAATAACAAACATTACACATGACGTTTATGCACATATGAACATGTGTATGTGATACGTTTCTAGATATGTGTTTTAGGAAGTAAATTCTTAAAAATAATAATTCATTAAATATTAAATTTATTTACTAGTACAAATTAGTATCCCTTTTAAATATTTTTAAAGTTAATATTTATTATAAGTAAATTAGAATATCAGTTTTCTTGCATTCTTATCAACATTTTCAGTGCTTAAAATTTTTTCCAGCTTAATGAATGAGAACTGATAATTCATTATTGATTTATGTTTCTCTGGATGTTAGTGATTTTAGGTACTATTTTACATTTTTATTTGAAATATCTATTTTTCTTTTTATCAATTACCTGTTGATATTTGTCTAATTATCTGTGGGCTGTCTTATTTTTATTAGCTTTTGATAAATTATACATCTTAATCCATAATTTCATTTTTATTGGCACTTTCAAGCTTCATTGAAGTACAACTGACAAATAAAAATTATATATATTAAAGTGTACAAATATGATGTTTTAATCTGTGTATACATTGTGAGATGATTGTAACAGTAAAGCAAATTAACATTTCCCTTCACCACACATAATTACCTTTTATGTGTGTGTGATGAGAATACTTAATATTTTATCTTAAGTGATACTTAAGATCTCTCTCTTAACAAATTTCAAATATCCAATAATTTATTAACTATAGTCATTATGCTGTACATTAGGTTTCCAGAACTTACTCAACTTATAACCAAGAGTTTGTAGGCTTTGACCATTTCTTCTTTTGCCCCAGTCCTTGACACCACTC
This sequence comes from Mandrillus leucophaeus, assembly GCF_000951045.1. NCBI lineage: Eukaryota > Metazoa > Chordata > Mammalia > Primates > Cercopithecidae > Mandrillus > Mandrillus leucophaeus. The sequence continues at coordinate 571,793 of NW_012107775.1, read as the reverse complement.
TATTTCTATGAAGTTCATGTTTTTAGTTTCTATATACAAGTGAGATAATGTAATAAATGTCTCTGTGTCTAGTTTACTTCAGTTAGAATAATGTCCTCCAGGTTTATTCATGTTGTCATAAATGACAGGATTTCCTACTTTTAAAGGTTGTATAATATTCCATTGTGTATATATATACAAACTTTCTTTAGCCATTTGTCTATCTACAGATACTTAGGTTATTTCCTTACCTTAGCTGTTGTGAATAATGCTGCAATGAACACAAGAGTGGCGTGAAACACTGTGCCTGGTCAATAGTTCTTTTTAATTTTTAGAGGAACCTCCATACCATTTTGCACAATGACTGTACAAATTTACATTCCCACCACAAGTATTTAAGGGTTACCTTTTCTCCTGGTCAAAACTTGTCATCTTTGAACTTTCTGATACAAGCCATTCTAACAGGTGTGAGGAGATAATCTAATTGTGGTTATAATTTGCATTTTCCTGATAATTAGTGATGTTAAGCACCTTCATGTATACCGGTGGGCATTGTATATGTCTTTTATGGAAAAATGTCTATTCAGGTCTTTGATCATATTTTAATGATTACTTGTTTTTTATGCTATTGAATTACATGAATTCCTAATATAGATTGAAACCTTCTATCAGACATATAGTTTTTAAATATTTTATTTCATTCTGCAGGTTTCCTTTTTATTTTGTTGATTGTTTACTCTGATATGCAGAAACATTTTAGCTTAATATGGTATCCCACTTGTTTACTTTTGCTTTTGTTGTCTGTGCTTTCTGTGTCATACCAAACAAACAAACAAACAAACAAAAAAACCCCATCATTGCCAAGACTAATGTTAAGGAGATTTTCCCCTATGCTTTCTTTAAGCAGTTTTATGGTTTCAGGTTCTCTTTGAAGAGTTTCCCCTCTTTAACCTCCTTGGTTAGATTTATGCCAACTATTTTACCTTTTTGATGCCATTGTAATTGTTTTTCTAATTATTTTTCAGACCATTTGTTATTAATGTATAGAAACACTGCGAATTTCATATGTAAGTATTGTGTCCTGCAACTTTAGTGAATCTGTTTATTGATTGTAACAATTTTTCTGAAGTTTTTTAGGTTCTATACATATAAAATCATGTCATCTGCAAACAGAGATAATTGTACTTCTTCCTTTCCAATTTGGATGTGTTTATTTATGTTTCTTGCTTAACAGCTCTGTCTAGAACTTCCAGTGCTGTGTTGAATAGAAATGGTGAGAGTGAACATCCTTGCCTTTCTCCTCATCTTAGAGAAAAAGCTTTCAGATTTTTACCATTGAATATGACATTTCCTGTGAGGTTGTCATATATTACCTTTATTGTGTTGAAGTTCATTTTTTCTACTCCTAATTTGTTGAGATATTTTGTTATGAAAGATGTCGAATTTTGTCAAATGTTTTTTCTGCATCTGTTGAGATGATCATATGATTTTCATCCTTTATTCTACTAATGTAATATACCATATTTATTAATTTATATATTTTGAACCATATTATCCCAGGAACAAATGCCACTTGCTCATGGTGAGTGACCCTTTTAATGTGCTATTAAATTTCTTTTGCTTGTCCAGTTGACCATAGAACAACATGAGTTTGAACTGTGTGGATCTACTTATATGTAGATTTTCTTCTCCCTCTCTCCTCACTGAGACAGCAAGACACCTATTTTTAAAGGCTGTGTAATATTCCATTGTGTGTGTGTGTGTGTGTGTGTGTGTGTATATATCACATTCCATTGTGTGTGTATATATATATCACATTCCATTGTGTGTGTGTGTGTATATATATACCACCACCCCTGCCTCTTTCTTTTCCTCTTTCATCCAATCAATGTTAAGACAATGAGGATGAAGATTTTGTGATGATTTACTTTCACTTAATAGTAAATATGTTTTCTCTTTCTTAGATTTTCTTAATAATGCTTTTCTCTAGCTTAGTTTATTATAAGAATACAGTATTTAACATAAATATAATATACATAATATGTGTTAATTGACCTGTTATTGGTAAGACTTCTGATCAAGAGTTGGCTATTAATAGTTAACTTTTAGAGAAGTCAAAAGTTATACATAAATTTTCTACTGTGAGGGATATCAGCACTCCTAACTCTTTCATTGCTTAATAGTCGGCTATATTTTGTTGAAAGTTTTGCATACATTTTCTTACAGGGCCCTTGTATGACTTTGGTATTAAGGTAATGCTGGCCTTATAAAATAATTGTGAAAGTGTTCTTTCCTCTTCAATTTTTTGGAAGCATTTGAGAAAGATTTGTATTAATTTTTTTTGAATGTTCAGTTGTATTCACCAGTGAAGCCATCAAGTTCTAAGATTTTCTATGTTGGGAAGTTTTAATATTATTATTACTGATACAATTTTTTTATTATCCATCAATTAAGAATTGATATTTCTTCACAATTTAGTCTTGATAGGTTGTATATATCCAGGAATTTATCCATTTATTCTAGGTTATCCAATTTGTTGGTGCCTTATTCTTCATAGTGATCTCTTATGATCGTTTGTATTCCTGTGGAATCAGTTGTAATGTCTCCTCCATTTCTGATTTTGTCTATTCAGTCTTCTCTCATTTTTCTTTGTCATTCTACTTAAAGGTTTGTCAATTTTATCGTTTTAAAAAACAGTTCTTTTGTTGATCTTTTCCATTGATTTTCTACTTTTTATTTCTTTATTTCTGCTCTGAACTTTTCATTTACTTTCTTGTACTAACTTTGTGTTTTGTTTGTTCTTTTTCAAGTTGCTTGAAATATAAAGTTAGGTTGTATATTTTAGATTTTTTTTTTCCTTATTGTAGGCATTTATCACTTTACTTTCCTTTTAGAACTGCTTTTCTAACCTCCCATAAGTTTCAGTATGTTGTTTCCATTTTCATTTGTCTGAAGATTTTTTAAAGTCCCATTTCATTTTATTTTGATCTATTGTTTGTTTAGGAGCATGCTATTTAGTTTCTGTTCATATGTGAATTTTCTAGTATTTATTTATTTTTCAATAATAGATTTCTGGAGTCATACAATTGTGTGATTGGAAATGATGCTGGAAATGATTTCGATCTTTCTAAATTTGTTAAGGATTGTTTTGTGTCCTAACATATGATCTCTCCTGGATAATGTTTCATGCGTGCTGGAGGAGAATGTATATTCTGCTACTATTGGATAAAATGTTATAGACATGTCTTTTAGGTTCATTTGGTCTAACACGTAGTTCAATTCCAATGTTTTCTGATTGATTTGTCTGATCTATCAATTGTGGAAAGCAGGGTATTGAAGTTTCCTACCAATACTATATTGTTGTCTATTTCTCCCATCAGATTAGATAATATCTGGTTTACATATATAGGTGCTCTGATGCTGAATGCATATATATATATTTAAATTTTTCTATCATCTTGATGAATTAACTCTTTTATCATTATGTAATGACCTTGTTCTTTGTCCCTTGTCATAGTTTTTGATTTAAAATATATTTTCTCTGATATAAGTTTAGGTACCCCTGCTCTCTTTTGGTTTTCATTTGCATGGATTATTTGTTTATGTCACTTCACTTTCAGTCTATATATGTTTGTAAAGCTGAAATTAGTGAGGTTATTAATTGGCCTAATTTCAATATTGTTTTGTCTCAAGGAATAGGGATGCCTGAAAAAAGGAAGAGACGTGAGGATTGGCCATTTGGTGGACCAGTCAGAACACAAACAACAGTTATCAATTCAGTTTGTCATTTTATCGTGGTTCATGGGACCCCGAAACAATTACGATAATAATGTCAAAGATCACTGATCACAGAGCACCATGAAAGATATAATAATGAAGAAGAGTTTGAAATATTGTGAGAATTGTCATCATGTGACACAGACACAAGAAGTGAACACATGCTTTTGGAAAAATGGTACTGATAGACTTGCTCAATGCAGGATTGCCACAAACCTTCAATTTCTGATTGTAAAGTGCAATAAGATGAGATATGCCTGTAATTATTGAGAAATAATTATGAAGAGATTATCTTCTAATGAATTGGTAAATTTTAATTATTTTCAATACAGTTTAATTTTTATTTTAAATTTCTCCATTAATTTATTGAGAGGAAATAGAAATATATTCTGTGTTAAACTTTTAAGTATTCAAATCATGTTGTTAGGGTAAAAAAGTAAATTCAGTTCTGGAGCACTTCACTTTCAGGTAAATTATGTCGATAGCTATACAAATTAGGATTAATGGAAAAAAATTCCAGAGAGGAGAGAATCATTCAGGGGTGAACTGAGGATGCCGGAAGTTTTTATTCTGGCAGTATGTACTAATTTTTAGTGTAGGTTAGAGCCTGAGAACTGTGACTCATTCTAGGAAGAGGAATCTTCCTAGAGAAAGAGCAACCAGCAGATCTTTCACAAGTTATACAAAGCTAGAATGAGAAAGAGCAAGAGTGGGGAGATCCCCTGTATTGCTGTGCACCCACTTACAAATCACTTTGTTGTGACGGGCCCGGCACGGGAGGGAGCGAAGCAGCGCGGGCAGCGAGCGAGTTGCAGCACCGAGGCTTCCTCCTTCTCACCCTCCTCGCCCTGCTGGCGCTCACCTCCACAGAGGCCAAAAAGAAAGACAAGGTGAAGAAGGGCGGCCCGTGGGGCGAGTGTGCGGAGTGGGCCTGGGGGCCCTGCACCCCCCGTAGCAAGGATTGAGGCATGGGTTTCCGCGAGGGCACCTGCGGGGCCCAGACCCAGCGCATCCGGTGCAGGGTGCCCTGCAACTGGAAGAAGGAGTTTGGAGCCGACTGCAAGTACAAGTTTGAGAATTGGGGTGCATGTGATGGGGGTACAGGCACCAAAGTCCGCCAAAGCACCGTGAAGAAGGCGCGTTACAATGCCCAGTGCCAGGAGACCCTCCGTGTCACCAAGCCCTGCACCCCCAAGACCAAAGCCAAGGCCAAAGCCAAGAAAGGGAAGGGAAAGGACTAGAGGCCAAGCCTGGATGCCAAGGAGCCCCTGGTGTTACATGGGGCCTGGCCCACGCCCTCCCTCTTCCAGGCCGGAGATATGACCCACCAGTGCCTTCTGTCTGCTCATTAGCGTTAATCAATCATTTCTTGCCTTGTCCCTCTCACTCTCCAGCCCCACCCCTAAGTGCCCAAAGTGGGGAGCGACAAGGGATTCTGGGAAGCTTTAGTTTCCCCCAAAGCAATGTGAGTCCCAGAGCCCGCTTTTGTTCTTCCCCACAATTCCATTACTAAGAAGCACATCAAATAAACTGACTTTTTTTTCGCTCCCCCATCCCCCCGCAAAAATTACTTTGTTGTAAGGTTGGAAACTTTGAATGTCAGAGTAAATTTTGTAGGAGTGTCCTGGTGGTTATTAAAAAAAAAGTTTTTTCATGGGGAATAGGCCAGCTAGTGGGTGAAACTCAGGTTTGGCTCTGCAGAAAGCTTCATTCTAGAAAGCAGAGCAAACCAGAGGTAAGATGACTTTACTGAAATCATAATCGAATTTGGATTGAGGTCAACACCCTCACATTTTCTCTGCCTAACAGAGATAAGAATTAACCCTGTCTGGTTGAGGATTACACAATCTGGAGTATCTATGGTTATTTTTACACAATCCAAACACAAAACTTGCAAAATACCAAGACTATATGACCAATAATAATTTTTAAGAAATTGATATTAGAACAAGAACTTGAATGTTGGCATGAACAGAACTGGACTTTAGGATAATTATGATAACTATATTAATGAAATAGTTTAAAAAAGCAATAAAGACATAAAATAATGAAAACTTTCAATTAAAAATTGGGACCTGTAAAAACAAATTTAGTGGACATTTTAAACTAAATTTAAAAAATCTGAAATTAAAAACTGCAATGGATGAATCCAATAGCATGTTAGCTAGGGAAGATTTAGTGAATTAAAAAACAGATAAATAAAAAATGCAAAACTGATGCTCAGAGAGAAAAATTCAGGGAAAATTGGTGAGAGACATGTGGGACAAACTCGATAAGTCTGGTAGTTGTCTAAATCTATTCTCACAGGGAGAAAAGAGAGAGAATTTGGCAATGGAAATAGTGAAGAGGTAATGACTGAAAATTTTCCAAAATTGATGGATGACGTTAATCCAGACTCAAGAAGTTCAACAAACTCCAAGCAATATATATAAAAGTTACAGGGTAGGAATCCAAAGAGAAAATCTTAGTACCAGCCAAGTAAAAAAGACAAATTACTTTCAAAGAAGCAGAAAGACTGAAACTAAACATAAAAATAATAAAAGTTAGAAAATAAGGACATGGCCTTTTGAAAAGTGCTAAAACAATATAACTTAGAATTCTATATCCAGTGGAAAAATATTTTATATATAAAAAGCCAAAAGAAAAATGTTTTTAGAGAAAAAAATCAATTAAATATGTTTTCAAAAAAATCTGTTAGGAGGCTGAAAATCAATATTTACACATCCATCTCAAGAAATTAGAGAAAAACTAACTCAAATCTCGAACATATACAATCTATAAAAATATTAATTTAATTCATAAGTACCTACAAACTGATCAATAAAAAAAGAAAGAAAAGACAGTTGTCAGAATTAGGAATACAAAATAAATCATCACTAATATCATTCAAGCATCAAAGAAATTAATATTATTAACTACCTAATGCCAATTAATTTAGAAAATTGTATGAAATGGAGATGTTTGGGGCAAAATCTATAGCCTAAATTGACAGAAGAAGAAATCGAAAATCTTAATAATCTCATATCTGTGAAAGAACTTAATCATTCCCAGAAAGAAAACTCCAAATCCATATAACCTTGTCAGTGAGAACTTCCAAATATTTAAGGGAATAATACCACTATTAAACAAACTCATTCAGAGTAGAAAGAAAAAGAGATAACACTTTCCAACACGTATTTTATAAGACCCAGGAAAACCCAATAAGAAAACTTCACAAAACACTAAAGGAAAGGAAAATCACAGACTAATTTCTTTTAGTCACATAAATGCAACAATCCAAAACCCAATCCTAGAAAATCAAATCCAGCAACATATAAATAGGATAATATATCACGAAAAGTGTGGTTTATTCCAGGAATATAAGATGGGTTTAACATTTGGAAAAATGCATACATATGTTCTCCAAAAGATGTGCACATGAATATTCATAGCAACAGTATTCATAAAGCCAACCTCAAAACTACTCAAAGGCCTATTAACAGTTGAATGGATAAATAAATTGTGGCATAGTCACACAATGCAATACTATGTAGCAATAAGAATGAACAAAATATAGCTACCCACAAACATAGTATTGAGGGAAACAAGCCGGAATGAAAAAAGTAACTATTTAATATGCAATTTGCGTAGAGTACAAAAATTAGCATCCATGATGTTAAAAGTTTGGCTAATGGCTTCCCTGGGGTGGAAGTAAGATCATGATTAGAAGGGGGTATGAAGGGCTTCTATATGTTGCTGTATGGGTGTGTTCCATTTGTAAAATGAATCAAGCTGCACACTGAGGCTATGCACTTTTCTGTATGTGCATTCACATCAAACCAAATTAAGGAATGAGTGTGTTCTAAATTGGAAAGCTGGCTCATATGATAATGCCTCATTTCAGCAGTGTATGTCTAAAAAAATATTGAGTTTCCTCCACTGTCCCTGCCAGCCATCGTGTTTGTTATTTTAGTGACATGCTCAACAGAACAGGGGGTGTGGGATGAGAGTGTAGTATTTGAAGTAAAGGACACTATGTTCATGATTCATTTACCTAATCTAAATAGCGAAAGTACTGCCTTTATCTTTCACAAATGATTATAAGCTTACATTTTATGCAGGTAGAATTATTTGCTATAGGATGAAGCAGCAGTTATCCATTGATCAAAAGTAAGAAAATAAAAAATATGGCTGGGGAAAAAATCGTCTCTAACCATTCCATCAGAGAAGTAGTTTAACTTTGAACACCATCATTTACAGAATCAATCTTATAATTTTCTCTTTTGGCAGATTTTCAAAGTTTTCAAAATATAGCTGATTCTATAAATTAAGTCCCACAGCTGTGGTGCTGAGTGAATTTTCTAATTTCCTAGTAGGAGAGTCAATCTGCATAATTACTTTCTGAAACAATGGTGTGTATTTCCCCTGTTAATATCTGCTTAAAAGGGAATATTCTTTGATCTGCGACTTATGAGGGAAAAAGATAATGAAGTTAAATATAGTCAATTCAAATGGACACATATTTAAAAGCATCTCAAGTATGCTGAGTCCAGGCACTAGAGATGTAATGTTAATAGGGGCTACCAATTTCTAAATAAATAAATTAAATCAAAGAATAATAATTGAAATAATAATTTAAATTGAAATCATAATTTAAGTACAGAATGTGCAGGTAGAGAAGCAGCAAGGATTTATGCTCATAGTGTAAAGTGGGAAGCATAAGACCAACCAGGAAATGCATTAATATACATTTCTGGAACTGCCAGAAAAAAATAAGAATAGCCCTTCTAAAACAAATGGCATTTTGAAAAGTATTATGATTTTTATAGAAATGTAAAAATGATAGTATTGACCAATGAAATTGGTAGTTGGGAATAGATTGTGAGAACAATTTGGCTTTTAAGTGTTATCTTTAGGCAACAGGTACCTAAGGAAGAGTTTCAAGGGCAGAGCAATAATTAGATTTGTCTTTTAGTAAGATAAGTATGGCAATAAAGTAGAAAACAGGTTTGATATGGTGAGGAGCTGATCAAGAAGAATGGCAGTGGATTTATGGAGAGCGCTCAAAATGCACACTAAGGTTAAACGTCAAGTGAAATGTGGATGTCACGTTCTCCACTGTCTTCTTATTTTTGTGTGTTTGTTTGTTGTTTTAATTCGCTTTAATGGCCTATAAGTTATGGAATCTTAATTTTAGATCTGTGAGTAAAAATATCTGGAAATCATTTCAGTATAGCTGTGATATTCTCTATAAATGAAGCATTTCGATCACTGGTGTATTTGATGTGTTTTGTAACCATTCACACGAGGACTCTGTCCACACCCGCAGATCATTATGGGTGTACATTCCCGAGCTTCCCAAAGCATTGATCCCTCACTTTGCATCTCACAATAATGGAAGACATAAATATGCCTTGAAAAGCACTCACCATTACTTTCTTGGCTCATTACCCTTATCCACTGGACAGTAAAAGTAATCTATCAAAATCATGTAAAATCACTGCTTCCCTCTTACACTAGACATTTTAATGCACTGATATAACATCATTTAACTGGAAATAATAGAACTCACTGCCTTCTAAGATAGAACAGCTGAAACAAATATAACTTAAAATAAGAGTGTATTAGTTGTGCTTCTGTCTTAGACTATGTGATCAGTATCCACGAAACTAGCACAAAAAATGGTGACATGTTTGAGAGTCAGTACACAACTTGAAGGACTGAACCAACTGGCAGGTCCTACATCCTTTAACATATCAGAAGACTTTTTGTCTTACTAATTAGAAGTAACTTTGAGTTCTTCCACAAATTGGCCAAGCTAGACCTACTCTAATGTTTATATTATTATTCTCTCCATGAGCTTAAGTTATTAAGGTCTGGTCATTGATTTATTAAACTTCATGGGAGCAGTTTTGTCACAGTGGAGTAGAATATCATGCTGGGGTACAAAAATCGGAATTTCATAACAGTCTATCCAGGACTGTGGTTAAGTCATGGGCTTTTCAGATCCTGAGGCTTGCCATTTACATATGTCTTTCCCACTTCTGAACCATTTTTAACCAGGAATTTCTGCAAGGGGTAATGTGATTATTAATAAGATGTTTTGAGATTTTTTTAAAATAAAAGCTTTAGTATGTGAAACACTATTGTTTACTTTAATCAGAGAGACAAGAGAAAGGTACTAATTTAAGAAATTACCACCAAATAATACCAAGAAAGCTTCAAAGAGCAAACATCTAGAAAACAATATTAGTGCAGCATATTTTAATTTCCATTTTTATTCTTGCTTTTGTATAGGCAGCAGTAAAAAGCTAGCTCTAGCAAGAGTAGCCTCCCTTTGAAATTATCACTTTTGCAAAACAAGAAAATTTCATCTAGATAATTAAGAAAGTCATCAGAGAGTTGGGTTTTGGTAATGATAAACATTAAACATTGAAGACTAATTTCTTTGGTCCATTTGTATTTTTTTCACAGAATTACAGCAAAAAATGCTGTATTTTTCCAATTCTCATTGAAATCTTTCCTACAAAGATAACCTCCTTTCAAGTCACTCTAGAGATATTAGTTTAATTGCCTCAAATAATTGAGCTGTTTTGCATATACATATAGCATATTATTATTTGGCTATGATGTAGCTTCCATTCTTTGTAGAAAAAAATTATTATAATCTAACTGTAAAAGATTAGATAAATTAGTGCTAGATCCAAATGTTAAAATCAAGGTCCTATTAATACTTTCTAGATCAAATATTAGTCAGCCTGCTAGATATTAATTACTTTTCAGATGCTTAATATATCTAGAAATTCATGACACTGTTTGCTTTTCCTCTCCGCTCTGCCACTTTATCCACTATTGTATTTACTATCACTGACAATGGAGTTTGGTAAGCTGTGCATTCCTTATGCCACTCTGTTGGATTGGCAGTTTAGTTTCTTTTTAAAAATGCAAGAAAACTGAAAGCACAGAAAAAGATAACATCAAATTGATCCCTGCCTAGTAACATGCTATGCAGTTGAGTTATATTCTAGAATTGCTGCCTGTACTCAAATTCTTTTGACCTACAAATTGTCAAAGAAGAGATAACACACTGCCTACACTATTGATTTTATTCACCATAATTTTTGCCTTAACATCCCAAATGCCCAACACATTATGAATCATTATTGCGCCTAATACTGATCAATATGCCATGGGCAAAAGTTCAAAAATAATATCATTAGTGACACAGTGATGATGATGATAATGATGACTATGAAGGTCAGCTTATGTTACGAAAAGGGCTTTCTGCAAGGAATCAGTCTAGTTACCAAGTGTTTCTAGAAACTGAGCATGCACCAAAAAATTTAGCAAGTTACCAAAGAAAAAAATCTGGGGTAGAAATAGTATAAATTGCAGTACAATTTATGTAATGAATTATAACTTAAATATTAATTTTTTGGTACATAATTTAATTCTTTGCAGCTGCTTCTACATTTTTAAGTGTCCTCCAGGTGCCTGCAAGTAGCACCACTTCAGAAATGGAACGAAGTAGGGTTCTTTTGTTTTGGTTTCCCGTCACAATAGCTTTCATCTGCCATCAACAACATGGGCCTACAGATGAAAAGATGGCAGTACCTGGAAGCCAGTTGATGATGCATTTTTGAACCTTGAATAAGCTACTTATTTTGAAGAACTTCTGCCAGTATCTCTTCCCACCACCAAACTGTCATAAGCATTCTGTAGCTGTGCTTAGGATAATAGAGTTGTGGACATGTCTGCCTGGGTGTTTGGATGATGAGATCACAGGCCTCTGTGCAGCCTCAGTAGAAGATCTAGAAGCAGTCCTGCCTTGGTCAGTGTTAAACACACATTAATGGTTAGAATTTTTAAGGAGAAAGAAGAAAAAAGGAAGAAAGGAAAAAATGAGGAAAGAGGGAGGGGGAGGAAAGAAGGAAGGATGGAGGAAAGGAAGGATAGAAACAAGGAAGGAAGAAAGAAGGAAGGGAGGAAAGAAGGAAGGGAGGGAGGGAGGGAGGGAAGGAGAGAGGGACATTACCTAACTATGTATTATTTTCCTGATTAAAGTAAATTCAGATGGTCATTCCAAAGCAGTGTAGCTCAGTAGAAATACAATGCAAACCATGTATGTAATTGAATTTTTTCTAGTAGTCATATTTAAAAAGTAAAAAAAGAAGTGGGTGGGTGAAATGTTTTAATAATATATTTTAGTTAACCCAATATATTACTTCAATATGTAATCAGTAAAAAAACACTATTCATGAGATATTTTACATTTCTGCACTGCATGTTTGATCTGATATGTATTTTACACTTGGGGCACATTTCAATTCAGGCTAATCATGTTTCAAGTCCTTAAGTGCCACCTGTGGCCAGTGACTACTTAATATATTGGACAGTGCAGCTCTAGAACATCTTGCAAGATCAGGCTGAAGCTGATTTCCAGCTGAGACCACATCATCGCTTGGCTCCTATCCCTGTCTTATCCTTCTTTTCTCACCCATTTATCCCCAACTATATCATTTGTACAGGAATCCTTATCTCAGACTTTCCTTCTAAGGAAATTGACCTAAGCAAATGCTTAATAAAATTTAGCATTTCTCATTTAATAATGAATCAGACAGGTTTCTTCCTGATATTACCTCCTCCTTACCATGCCTCCTGTCTCTTTTACCCTCAACGTCTACCTGTCTCTCCATATCCCAACTGATTTGAAAAATGAATATTCTGTAGAAACTTGTGGAGCCAGCAGCAGTAACTTCTTAGTATCTACTGGCATTTCAACCACTTAGTGTGGTAACAAACTACAAAAACTCCTGATTTAGGGTTTGTTTTTTAATCGGGGACTAATATGTGTGCAAAGTGTTTGCAGCACTTCTGTCTATGGAGTGGGCTTTCCCTGTTCTTAGTTTCCCAAAATGGGACCCCAGCATGACAGATAAATGCATTCAGGCAAAATGTCAAAACAAAAGCCATTTTCAAAAGACGTGTACAAAAAAAAAAGCGAGAGAGAGTTTGACAATTGACAGTAAGAGGTATTGAATATTTTTGTTTGTTTCCTTTTAATATCTTTCATTCAAATTCTATTAAAAAACAGCAAGCATTTGGTCCCTCTTATCTTTTGGGAGTAATTTTTTAAGACCTTTACAAGGTGCTGTTCTTTTTATTATGTACCCCAAGCATAGTGATGGATGGATTGCTAACTGTTCTCAAGATGGCAGAAAATTGGCTATCAAGGACAAATGTTATGCATCCTCAGGCAGCACTGACTCTGGAAAAACATTGAAGTTGTCTCTGTGTGAAGTAGCTATGATGCAGTTTTGCTTTATTGTACTTTTTTGCTTGCTTTTCATCTGTTTATTTTTCTCAGTTTGAGCAGAAGCACAGAATTCTGCTGACTGGCAAGTTGGTAAGGGCATTAATTGCATTTTAACATCAGTTTCGTTCAAAAAAGTTTGAAAGTAGAGAGAAAAGAAAATCTTTCAATAATCTGTGAATTAAACTCCAAATAGTTTTGCAGTTTGTTCCAATCCATTCTCATTCATGGTAGATCTCAAGTGACCTTTTCTAGGAAATTCGTTAAACTTGTTCACAATGAGAGAGAGGAAAGTTGGTGAATGCAAATTCTTCTGTTTCGTCAGTTAGGACAGTCAATCAATAGAGGATAAAGATGAAAATATAAAAAGGAAAAAACAAACTGTATTAAAGCAAGCCAAATTGTTAAGTGAGAGGTAGAATATTGTTATGAATGAGTATTGGAATTAGAAGGGTTGGGTCATAGGTACTGGAATTAGAAGGGTTGGGTCATAGGTACTGGAATTAGAAGGGTTGGGTCATAGGTACTGGAATTAGAAGGGTTGGGCCATAGATACTGGAACCAGAAGGGTTGGGTCATAGGTACTGGAACTAGAAGGGTTGGGTTATAGGTACTAGAATTAGAAGGGTTGGGTTATAGGTACTGAAATGAGAAGGGTTGGGTCCTAGGGACTAGAATTAGAAGGGTTGGGTCATAGTTATAATATCTGATCTTGGGTCAAACACTGCATCTCTTAAAGTCACAGCTTTTCTCTTTCAGTGGGGTGATTGGATTAAATGGTTGTTAAGCTTCCCATCAGTACTGTACTTTCATTCTATGGTTCCAAGCAGCTTATACAAAGACACTTTAAATTGTGCTGCTTGCTTTATGCTGATGATAAGCATATTTCTGGGTCAATGGGTATGGTGGAAAGAGTTTTGGGGGCAGATACATTTAAGTTTAAATTCTACACCTACCATTTAACTACTACTAGTTCATCTGAGAAACAGAGATAATAATACCTACTTCTCAGAGTTTTGTGGATGTCCTTGAACAATGTCTGGAGCAAAATAGCTTGGACAAAAAAAAAAAATCTTCCCTTTCTTTTCATCTATTGGGAGGACATTTTTCTGACATATCTTCCCTGTATTCTAGAAAAATAGCTCTTAACTGGAAACTGAATTTTCTGTAGGCATATGCAATGCATCTGGATAGAAGAGGGGAGACTGGACATTGCTATACTCCTGGGAAACAACTTCTGGTGCTCCAGGGGAAACCCACACCTTATTAAAGGTCATCCTACAAGGCCAAACGAACACAAGGGGACCATATTGCTGTTCAACTAAATAGCAGAGAAATACAAACAAATGCTTCCTGAGAATCAGTATATAACAAAAAAGACCCAGAGAAATAATGCAGAACGTTGCATGGGAGAGGCAGGAGAGAGAAGGGGAAACTGACTTACGGATCTGTCTGATTCTACCGCAGGAATCTTGGCAGTTTTTCATGTGGGATCAGGGCACAAGTGACTTTCATCAAGGTTGAAACTGGCAGAAGAAAAAGCTTGGGACTTATCCATATTGAAATTGCAAAAATAATACTCCTTTACAGTTCTTGTAATGTAAAATAAAGTCACTGCCACAGTGGTCCATCTCCCCTTGCAATTTTCTAGTAGATAAAAAGCACATCAGGTTGTAATGGTTAAGCTATTTGCATGATTTTTCCATATGCTTGAAGGTATTTCATACGTCAAATTATCATTCTATCTAATGTTTTCTGTTTAATGTTTTCATTAACATGACTTTTGATTTCAGCAATTTGCATATGCATATTGTCTCATTATCTTAATATAATACTGTTTGGAAAGACTGATTCCTAAATAGATGATGTGAATACAATTACCCTGATGAGGTCTTGCTTAAATTATCAGAAAATTTTCAAAATGTGTTTATATTCTGGTTTATATAAATTAATCATTAAAACAAGAATTAAAGATTTATCATTATATTCTGGTTTGTATTAATTAATCATTAAAACAAGAATTAAGGATTTATCAGAGAGGTTGTATGGGTTCTTAAATTGGTTTTCTTTTTTTCCTTTTACACATGTATCCCAGATCTTGCTCTGTTAACTGTGTGTTATGTCTAGACTACTAATGCACTGTCAGAGAAGAGAGTATAGCAAAAGAAGCCTGGTATTTAGAAGAATTACTTTAAGGTAGAAAGAAGTAGAGTATGTTATTTATTTTTAAGAAAAGTATATTTTTACAAAATATATAAATATTAAACATAATTTCATTATTTTTAGTGAAAGTTAGTGATAAGCACTTATCTTATATATGTTTTAAACTGCTTGAGTAACAACCATCAATGATGACCAAAGAAACATAGATTAGCCATCATCTCATATAATAATTTATTCAAGTATCCACTCATTCAGGAAGACATTTACTGATCACATGCTTCATGCCAGGCATAGAGCCAGAAGATAGTGATGACATAGCCGATTCCTTCAGATACCCTCCCCTAGCTTAGCAGGACAGACAAAAAATGAGCAATTATCATTGACTTTGCATGGCTCAGAGTTGATGAGCAAGTCTCCTGCTAAGTCACTGTGCTCTCCTAGTCGTAATTAATATGCCTTGTTCCCCTACCAACTACATACGACATTTAGGCCTTAACATGCATTATGTTCAGAAAGATATGAATATGTTGCATTCTCATTGAGATTTGTGTCTTGTGTAAGTTGTATCCCACCAAGTGCTGCTTCTATTCTATAAAAATACTACATAAATTTAAAGAAAGAAATGGGTAAAGAGAGAGTGCAAGGGAAGAGGGAGAATTATTCTACCATTACATATAGTTTGAGTATTTAGAGCTTGGAGTCAGAAACATTGTTTATTGAATTCCTTGTCATCAATTTCTAATCATGTGACCTTGAAAAAAGCATTTAACCTTTCAGAAACTCATTTTCTTATTCACATTATGAGGATGAGCATACCTGTACTGTAGGGTGTCTGTAAGCATTGGAGAGGTGTTATATGCGTGAATTCTGGCAGAGTATATACTATTGAGACACAATAGATGCAGGAGTCTTACATAGAAAGTGTACAATTCAGCATGTGTATCGGCATTTAACTGCTTAAATTATAAAACTGAGTTAGGATCCCAGTCTCTCTCCCCTTGAAAAGCATGCTTGGACCTCTATGTCTGTGCAAATGCTATTGAGATTTCGAAAGCCAGCTTTAGCTCCATTCCCTCACAGAAGATATCCTTTCATACCCCAGTACTCCTTGAGCTCCTCTTTTCTGAAAACCCCCAAATCAGCAGCACATCATTGTAAGAAGAATAAATCCATGCCCAGGGAGTTTAGGGTGATGAACTTAACAGAAGAAACAGGAGCTCGACTCCTGATGATTATTTGCTCAGAGAGTGAAGTTATTAACCACTTTGAGCTTTAGTGAGTTTGTTTTTTATCTCTGGGTTTCTGGGTTTCTCTGTGACAGGGACAGAAATCCCTGTAAGGATTCAATTAACAATTGAAAGTCTAGCACAGAATCGGCCCCATAGCATGGATTCCACAAATCCTTGTTTCCTTTGTGTTTCCTCTTTTCCTTGTTTCCTTCCATAGAGCTCCTGTGACGAAATTACCATAAACCGGGTGGCTTACAACCACAGAAATCTTATTCTGATACAGTTTGGGTGCCTGGAAGTCTGAAATCAAGGGGTCAGCAGGTTTGGTTCCTTCAGGAAGTTCTGAGGGGAAACTTTTTCCATGCCTCTCTTCTAGCTTCTAGTTGCCAGCAAACCTTGGCATTTTTTTGGTTTATAGCTGACTCATTCCCATCTCTGCCTCTGTGTCACATGACAATCTCCCTTGGGTACATATGTGTACCCTCTGTGTCTAAATCTTTCTCTCAATTCTCTTATAGATACACACATTTTTGAATTCAGGGTGTACCTTAATCAAGTATGACCTCATTTTAACTTAACTAATTATGTCTGCAAAGATTTTATTTCCAAATAAAGGTGCATGGAGATTCCTGATGGAATGGACATGACTTTGATGTGAAGGGAGCACTATCCAACCCACTTTCTTTCTACTTTTGTATTCCTTCATAGCATCTGACATGATGCTGAACACATCACAAGTGTAAACAGGTAGAACTTAAGTTAATAAGTCAGAGCCTTCCTAAGAAATCCTTGACTTCGTAGTCAAAGACTACATCTATTAAGCCTTAAATATACTGTCTGAAAAATTCAACCCTATTGTTCACAAAAAAGAATGAACTATTAGCACAGTAAGGCTGAAAGCATGTTTCAAGATCCATTCCCTGGTTACTATTAGTAACAACTAAGTAACAGCATGAATGCAAGAGCCGGGAACGTTTTCTGTTTAAAGTGCTTATGAACACTAGAGTTTTTGTTATACTGTGAAAATGTTTTTAAAATTTAGAACTGTATCCACATGCATGCAGTAATGATTTTTAAAAATTAATTAGATTTATTTATACTCATGTCTCAATACCTACACTTTAGTGATATGTTTGCTCATGATTTTGGTGGTGTCCTTTCAAAAGAAGAAAGGTGTGAATTAGAGGACTGAGTTAACTAACTTAATCATGTCTTCTCTATCAAAAATAATGGGTCCATCTAGACATTTATTTTACCATTATCTGTGAAGGTGTAGGAGTGTTGAACGTCTAAGCTTCTTTGAGAATTGCATAGACACACTTTTGGCAAAATGGTCTTTGCACAAGCTGCTTCAGTCCCTCTCACATTTATCTTCCAAACCACTACCACTATTCCTTAACATTGTAGTAGAAAATTCTAATATCAATGTTTAAAATAATATGTACAGATAATAAACAATGTATTGTGACTGAAAGTTTATTATTAAATAAGGGATTTAACCTTTAAACTTACCCTAGCAAAAAAAAAAAAAAAAATCCATGAGTGTTTTTCAAATAGGATTATTAGAACCATCTTTGGGGACCTCTGATAGAGTACAAGGTTTCATTTCTGGGATGAAATTTATATGATTTTGGTATGCCAAGCAAAATATTTCACGTTTCTAATTTGACATTTGCCTGCCTATCGCCACCTACTAAAGCTCTCATAATTATTCCTTCCTGAAAATGAATAGACCTTGACTATTCTTTAAAAATGTCAGTCTCTCTGACTTTATACTCTTGCACATACTGAGTTTTCAAACTAGAATGTTTCTGTTCCTTTGGGTTATCTGTTATGTGTGCTAAAAATGTATATAAAATGTATGCCACGCCAGGAAAAAAATATATAAACAAAAAATTACTGTATTTCATCTGACCTCATTTATGTAAAAATTAATTATAATTCTTGTTTATAAACCACAAAAGTGATCTTTACTATATAACTAAATAGGAAATGACTAGGAAGGTGGCTGCAGATATGGAAGGAAGGGCTCTAGGTCTGCTCTTCTGCCATGCTATTGCATTGGCTGCATTCTCAGGGTATACGACTACCAGGTCCATCCAGGCATACCTAGTAGAAGAAAATGTGTCATGTTTCTCTTGTGCCTCTTTCATAGGAGAGAAAATAAAACTTACCCAGAGCTCACAGCAAAGGCTCCATAATATGCCTGTCAATAAAATTCTGCATTAGGATCCCCATTGTGGAACCAAACACCAGAATTGTCAGGATTCATACAGTCTAATTATTTGAGGTGAATAGATGTTCAGGTTCTACTATATTACCACTTTTGGAGCCCACAATATCTTGAAAATAAAGACAGAATAAATCCCAATACATTTACTATAATCTTTAAATTTCAAAATCCAGATCCAGGGATATTGTATGGTCTTGTGGGACAAGTTCCTAACTGTGAAAAACAAAGCAAGGGCTTAATGTGAATGTCGTACTAATTGTGTAATATTAAGCAACTAATTTTGCACCACTAGAAACTTGTGCCTTTGTGTTTATAATAAAGTGTTTTGGCAAAAGACTATGTTCTCTATGGGTTGTCGTCCGTGCGTGTGTATCTGTGTGTGTGTTCTATTATTCTATTAGGTTGGCATAAAAGTAATTGCAGTTTTTGCAAAAAACACAATTAATTTTGCACCAACCTAATACATCTATATCTATGTTAAAATTGAAAACTCTAGTGCATTTATGCTGCTATAGAAACATGCTTAGCAGTTTTAAATAAATCAGGATAAATATGAAAAAGATTAAATAATATGCTGAATACAGGACTGATGATGTGGTCCAAAAATTCACATTTCTCATTTTACTTTTCCTTTAGTTGCTCTTCATTTTGCTATATATGAGCCTATAAAACTATTACTTGGCCCTTGTATGTCTGTGGTGATCTTTCAAAGAAGCTCCTGAAATGAAAGAATTACTTCAAGAAGTACTTCATTTCTGTGGTATCCATTGTAGTAGACACTAGCCAAACATAAATACTGAGCACTGGAAACGCGGCTACTGTCAACATGCAACTGAATTTTTAATTTTATTTTGTTTAAACAATGACATAGTGCCAGTGTCTACCATATTGGACAAAGGGATCTCAACTTCCATCTTGTCTCAATTTTTACTATCTACTTCAGCTATAATTAGCTATAATCAACTCCCACAATTTCCAAACAATATCATGTTTAATGTACCTTTTTCACAATCACCTGGTTGCCTTCAATGAAAGCCCTTACCTTTTAAACCACTTGATAAACTTACTTCTTTTAAATAACTTAATTTCACCTTCCAATTAACCAATTAATTCTTAATCTCTTCCTCTTTGAAGTTTCATGGTAGTGTTCATTAGTAGTTTACTGCTTATAATGATTTTAGGTGAAAATATTATCAATGACCAATGTTACTCATCTCAATGTGCTTGCAAATAAATGCAGTTTTTGTTAGTGCTGTTTTAAACAATAGTATCATTTTTACAGTATTCCTTGATATTATAATTTCTAATAAAGAAATGTCAGTATTTGGTTGTAGGTTTAGGACCATATTATTTGGGAATCTGTAGGGACAGTGGAAATACCTTTGCAAAATTCACTAATAATAAATAAGTTCACCTAAGTTAGATTCGTGAAAAAGAAAAAAAGGACAATTGACTGTTGATGTTATAACTACAAAAGGATAGAAAAGGGGTTTTCTGGAGGAGAAGCATAAATCACAGGCCATTAACAAAAAATGTTGTGTAAAGATATTAAATGAGAATTTCCCTAAATAGTGCTAGACTGTCTCTACCCAGCTGATACTGGAATATCCTGGAAAGATCACTGAAGCCCCAGCATCAGCTCAACATTTGTTTTTGAGATAGTCGGTATATTGAAAAGCAGAAAAATGTGGTTTTCATTTGAAGATTCAGACTCTGTGATCTTGGGGAAGTTATTTAACTATTTTGAAGTTTTCTTAATTATAAAATTATCTAGGTCACAGAGAATCACAGGAGATAATACATGTAAATTTTGTTTTGAATAATAAAAATATTGCCTTTATTAGTATTACCATGATTATTGTTATTATTATTATTTTCTGGTCAATTTGTTCAATTACAATTTCCGAAAACCTATCCTTTATCTTACATGTGTTAGGTACAATGAATGTCATCTTTTCTAGCAAGTCTAGTTTAGTAGACATACAAAGATTTAAATTCATGAAACATATCTAACAAGTTTCCAGATAACCGGAGTAAAAAATAAAGTGTTAATTTCTAACAACTTGAAGAATGTATCAATTTTATGTAAAAGTTAAGCACAATATTCTAGAGTATTTTTAATACTTCTCAAAAAATATAATGAGAAATATGCTTCAATTTCTCTTTCTATGCAAATATAATCTTCAAATAATTGTTCATAGCATATTCCTCATTTCGAAAGTACATGAACTTTGTTCATTCCTCTCAGTTGTCAATCTAACTTCTCCATTATCTCTCCTCCAAATTACAGATTTTTTAAGAATTTCTCATTCTCCCAGGATTTCTTTTTTTGGTCTATTTTCCCTGATGTTTCCTGGGTGGAATTTACTTTCCAAAATTCACATATGTTATCGTTTTCCTCTGTAAACACTTTTATCACTTCTTAAAGGACCACTAATGAAACTAAAGTTTCTTAACTGGCTTATATGTTTCTTCACCTCACTTCCAAATTCATGCCTGCAACTCTCCAACTAACCAGTTCAACTTATCCAAATATTGCCCTTTTCCCATGAAGACAGTTCTTAGGAGTCATTTGGAAACTACTCCCTCTTCAAGAGCACTCTTTACTACCTTTTTTGACTGATGATCTTTTATCATCAAGACATAAATGAACATTATCTCAGTTATGTTATTCCATCTTTAAAAAGGACTAATTCAATCTTGCAAGATTCTTCTTAATGTGCTCTTAGTTCTTAATATTGAATACTTTCCAGTGGCCTTTCCATTTACAAATAATTGCAAAACTCCCTGTCAGGTTCTTAAGAACTTAAGCTATAATAACACAAAATAGTACATTTGGTATTTGGGAGCAGAAGTTTGTAATGAGGGTAACCTCAGACTTTCCCTTTAGTACCTGTTCTGGTTAATCATAATTTAAGCCATTATTAGGCCTCTATAAGATGCCAAAAGATTTCTCTACAAATGTTTCCCAGAGGAAAACTAAAAAGTTGATCCAGGATAACAATTCTATATTCATTCCTACAAAGTATATGATAAACCAGTGAACAGCATCATCCCATAGTTGCAGTGTTCAGGAATTTGAATTTTAAAAAGTAATATGTTAAATTTCAACAAAAGTTTTACCCACGACTTCTCAAGTGGGATCAATAAAATAAAGGCAGATTTAGAGTTTTATATCAAACTCTATTTGAGTAGGACTATGTGAAATGAAAGATAGAATTGAATATTTTTTTACAGAGTTAGAAAACCTATACTTCTCTTCAAAGGCTTCTAACTTAAAAACGGTGTCTATGTTTCAGTCAAAGTTTCCTAAAGGAAATTTTCTTCTAGCCAGGGATATTACAAGAAAATGTTCAAATGCGTTAAAAAAAAAGTAGAAAAAGCTTTTAACAGAAAGTTAATAGGGTGGTCTAAATGGAACCTAAAATGGAAGCATTCACCCCCTTAATGTGACTCTTCATGGAACTTCAAAAGAAAAGACAGCATGACAAGACTTCACTGAATTCCAGGATGAGGGTGGGCTGCAGTTGTCATCAGCTGAGATGGTTACCTCATTTCTGAACATATTTTATCCACAACTAAAATAGTGGCCCATGGTATTTGGACAATTTAAGCACAAAAATGATCACTGGCTTAAAAATTAATATATCTTGCTGTGGGCCTTTGTTCTCAGCTTAGGTGAGAAAACAATTCCGTTGTTATTTTTCATCTTAAAGAATACATACTAATACAGATGCAAGGTATTAGAGATACCTTCTTGTACTCACAAAAAGGAACCAGTAGTGTGACATTTTCTATTCTTTTTCTAAGCTTTTTCATGAAAATGAGAGCTCCAAATGTGAATATTGGTTATCTAAATGCCAATAATGGCCTTTTACATTTATAAATATGGATATTGATAGAGGATCCACTGATGTGAACCAGGTAGCTCTTTGCTTGGTATGAGGTGTCACTTTGAATTATTTCAACCTCAATTAGAAATTGACCTGAGTCTTACTCAAAGCCTATGACATAAAATACTATTGAAAATCGACATTATTTAATTTACTTGTTCTGTATTTTTTAACCTGACCTCAGCTTCATTTATAGTTGAATAGTTTGTATAGGAACCTAAAATATTATATTGTATTTATTATATTTAATAACCAAATATAGTCTTCACTCAATATTTATCCTCATTTGATTTACATCCAAATGCTTAATAAATAATATGTCTATTATTGCTATATCCCTGTTGTCATCCACAGTCCTTATCATCAAAAAAGCCTGGAAAAGACAAAAGGTCCCATGACCAGGAAAAGGGCATTCCACTGACCAGGAGCAGCAAGAAATAAGGCTTAGTGAGATAGGTACAGGTCAAAGGAAAGCCAAGTCTTTCTTTTTGTCCAAGCACAGGGCTAAGACAGGAGGGCTCAAAATCAGATGAAGCTAGGAAATCAGACAAATATCAAGAGGAGAGGATGGTTGGTAGAGAGAGTGTAAGACCATCAATTTTACTGACGCCAAGGAATGGCGATATGATACATGGTACTACCTGAAAAGGCACAGGCTGGGGCTGACGTAGACTCTCTTATTCAAAAATTATTTGGAAAACAAGCAGCCATACATAGGTTCTGAAAGAGCAGAGATCTTAAGATATTTACTAGATATCATTTGCTAATAATTTCAATCCCCAAGGCAGATGAAATAACTTTCCTGGGTAGTCCTTCTGAAAGTGAACTTGACACACTGAATACAGAGCATTAATTTCGTGTGAGCAACTTACTAGCTGTGTGCCTTTGGGCAATTTTTCTTTTAAACACTTTTTTGTTTCAGTTTTCCCATTTCCAAATGGAAATTGTAATAGTACATTACCCACAGTGTTGAAAATAATAAATAAGTTAACATATATAAGTACTTAAAACACTGTCATTATGGATTATATTTCCCAGGACTTGGCTAAGGTAATGAGAAAGTGTAAGAGTTGTAATGGTTTTTTTTTTTTTTTTAGATGACAAGAGAGACTGAAATCTAGAAGTTCCACAAATATACATTTAATTCTCAAAACTTGCCTATTCTGTTCTACTGTATACCATTGCAGGAAAGGTGGTAGGTGGAGGTGGCAAGGGCTGCTAAAAGCAGAATGAGATCTCTCCTACTCATGTGGTATTTGTATCTCCAAAACCTTAGAGATGAAGAGGCCTAAGTGAAAATAAGGCAGATCTCAAAATGAAGATTTTAAAAACTAAATGTGAATTGAAACTAACTCAAGTTACACACAGCTCAAACTCAGCTCTATAACTAAAGGGAAAAAAAGGAACCAACCTCTCTCTTAGTTTCCTGACAGTGGAATGGGTATGCCCCATTTGGGGAAAAATAATATTAACTTTAATCTCTATTATGACTTCTCTTTAAATCTAATTATCAGAATACAACAAAAAGTCTGAAAATATGACACATAGGTAGGCAAAGGAAAAAATATATAATGTAAGCAGAGCCACAGAGATTCTGATATTAAAATGTTAAAACAATGTATTAAAAATATTTAAATTTGTTCAAAATTATAGAAAAATGGGCAAAAATGAATAAAATTATGAAGAAATTTAGCAGAGAAGATATAAAATTCATATATAAAAATATGTGTTATTTTATGTTGGAGCAAAAATAATTGCAGTTTTTACCATTACTTTTAATGGCAAGAACCACAATTACTTTTGCACCGATCAAATACATATATAATATATATGAGACAGTATATGTATACTATATATCATATATGAATATACAAGGGAAACTACACAATTCTGATGAACTAAATCAAAGAAGGTCTAAGCAGAGAGCTAGTTCATGAATCTGAATAGGAAGGCTTGATATTGTTAAAATATTGACTATTACCAAACTGATCTATAGATTCAATGCAATTCCAATAAAAATTTCAGCAAGTTTCCCTGTGGATATGGACAACCTGGTTTTAATGCTTACATGGAATGGTAAAAGACCCAGAATAGCCAACACAATTGTAAAGGAGATAAACAAAGTCAGATGACCGACACTATCCAACTTCAAGACAGACAATAAAATTACAATACCTAAGGAAGTGAGGTATTGATGAATAAATCAAAATAGCCTATAAATGCACCTACATAAATGTACTCAACTGACCTTTGACAAAAGAGCAAAGGCAACTCAATGAAGAATAGACAATATTTTCAACAAATGATGCTGGAAGAACTGGGTAGGAACGTGGAAAAAAATAATCTAGACACAGACTTTATGCTTTCACAAAAATTAATTAAAAATGGATCATAGATCTAAATATAAAATACAAAATCATAGAACTTCTAAAAGGTAACATAGAAGAAAATCTACGTAACCTTAGGTTTAGTGATGACACCTTAGGTACAACACTAAAAGCACAATTTATGACAAAAGAAATTGGTAAGTTGTAGTTCATTGAAAGTAAAAACTTCTGCTGGGCAAAAGACACTACTAAGAAAGTAAAAAGACAAAGCACACACTGCAAGAAAATATTTGCATAATATATATATGATAAAGGATTGCTATTCAACATATACAAACTCTTAAAACTCAACATTAAGAAAGCAAACAACGTAACTGAAAAATGGGCATAAAACCTAAGCAGACATGTCACCAAAAAAAGCCATCATTCCCTACCTGTTACTATGGCCAAAATCCAAAACATTGACAACATCAAATAGTGGTGAGGATGTAGAATAACAGCAATGCTCAATCATTGTTGGTTGGAATGCAAAATGGTATAGCTACTTTGGAAGGCCATCTGGCATGATCAAAACTAGATACTCTCTTACCATAGGATCCAGCCATCATGCTCCTTGATGTTTATCCAAGTGAGTTAAAAACCTACAGCCATAAAACTTGTACATGGATGTTTATAGCAACTTTATTCATAATTACTGAATCTTGGAAGCAATTAAGATGGTCTTCAATGTAGTAGTTAAACAGATAAATAAACCATGGGGCATCTAGACAATGGAATTTTTTCCAACAGTAAATGAAATGAGCTATCAATTCACAAAAAGACATGGAGAAATCTTAAATGCATATTGCTAAGTGAAGAAAGCTGTATTAGTCCATTTTCATACTGCTAAAAAGAACTGCCCGAAACTGGGTAATGTACAAAGGAAAGAGTTTTGATTGACTCACAGTTCAGCATGGCTGGGGAGGCCTCAGGAAACTTACAATAATGGCAGAAGGTAAAGGGAAAGCAAGGCACCTTCTTCACAAGGTGACAGGAAGAACGCTGAGCAAAGGGGGAAGAGCCCCTTATAAAACCACTAGATCTTGTGAGAACTCACTGTCACAAGAAAAGCATTAGAGAAACCACCTCCATGATTCAACTACCTCCACCCTTGATACATGAGGATTATGGGGATTACAATTCAGTCTGAGATTTGGGTGGGGACATGAAGCCAAACCATATCAGAAGCCAATTTGAAATGCTACATACTACTTAATTCCAGCTATAAGAAATTTTGGAAAAGGCAAAACTGGAGAGATTATAAAAAAAAATTGGTGGTTACCAGGGTTTCTGAGGAAGGAAGGAAGGAACGAACAGGTAAAACACAGAGGATTTTAGGTCAGTGGACACTACTGTGAATGTTACTGTAATTGTAGATATATGTCATTTTACATTTGTCAAACCCATAGATTGTATAATATCAAGAGTGAACCCTAATGTAAACTACTGGACTCATGTTAGTAATGTGTTAATATTGGATCATTAATTGTTAACAGATTACCGCAACTATGCAAAATATTATTAATAGGAAAACTGAGAAGGGAATTAATAAATCATATCAAAACTAAACTTGCTTTGTTTAATTTTTCTGTAAATCTAAAACTTATATCTAAAGTAAAGTCTATTAATTAAAAAAGTAATCAGTGCATACAAATTCTAGAAATGAAAAATGCAACATCTGATGTTAAGGATTTGTTTGAAGTCCACAATAGACAGAAGCAAAAAATAAAAAATAATTGATGAGATCAAAAAAGTTTATTATTAACTATCCAAACTAAAGACTGATAGGAAAATTAGTGAAGAAGAAGAAAATAACATGACAGAATTGCTTCAAGTACTCTAATACATGATTTACTGATGGGGAAGTTAATGAAATAAAAAGCAAATAATAGAGATTTATTTCAAATGGCCAAATACATAATTAACTGAATTGTGAGAAGATTAGAATGAAATGGAAGAAATATTTAAGGAAATAATGACTGAAGTTTTCCAAAACTGGTGAAGGACATTGATCAACATATAAAAGAAGCTTAACAGATCCTAACGAAAATAAATTAGTAGACAATCCAACCTAGAACATCATAATCAAGCCATCAAATGCCAAAAATAAAATGAAATTCTGAAAAATAACCAGATTTAAAAATAAACAGCATAAATACAATGGTATAATAACAACAACTGACTTCCCATCAGAAACTATGAAAACCAATGAATTGACATTTTTTAAATGTTGAAAGAGTTCATGTAATTTTCCATAGATTTAGTATACTTTCTTTAACTGCTTTTAACTTTCTCAATAGGAAACATTGGAACATATTTAATTTGTTTATCAGTTCTCCTATTGATGAATATTTGGTGTTCTTACACTTTTGCTAAAAATAGATAATATTTCTACAAAGTTTACTTTGTACCAGGCATTGGTCTAACTATTTTACATGTGTTACTATTTTTATTCTCTCAACAAAAATTGGACACGTGGGAGTTTCTACAGCATGGAAATCAGCAAATGTAACAGATAATTTTTTTTTTGTTTTTTTTCTGCCCATGGAGAGCTAGTTGTTAAATACCAACTAGCACATCACTGATTATCAGTATTGTTGCAGAAGAAAATTCCAAATTGAAAACTCAGTGGAGAAAACAACATTCACAAGCTTTCTTTAATTAAAAATTCAAAGAAAATGTTACTTAGGACAGTGATATAACTCTGCATTTGTATTAAATAGCATAACCAGGTATTTACTTTAATCCTAGGCACTCATATTTTAAATCTTGCTATTTATTGTAACTCTGCTAATGTCTAACAAGTTTTGTGAGACGTATTATAAGGCACAAGAACAGACAGGTTGAACAACTCTTACTAACGTTAATCTACTAAGCAGGAATGAAGGTAGACCCCAAGAGTTTGACTTCTTTCATTTGTGTTTAATTTCCATATTTCTGTCTCCCCTCTTGGCACACAATGAAGAATAGAAATGAAAACTAAAATGAAAAGAAGACTAAGCTGTAAATAGTCTCTTTTTTCTTTCCTTGTTTTCCACATACGTGAAAAGGAAAGATTAAAAATTAGCTCATTCACTACTCTGTATTTCTCATTCGGTAAAAGATAAACTGGTGCAATACAAAACAAACAAACAAACAACTTCCTTTGATGTCTTACTTCTTAGCTGCCTCCTGTACCTCCATTCAAAATGATTTCATGGATCTCTTGGTTTGTCCCTTGCATTTGCATTTAGCCAGATTTATTGGCGACAACAACAAAAAAGACAGGAACAAATTGCTTTCTAGTGAGGCTGGGTTTAGAGAGGCAGGACTTAGTTAGCTTCAGACATAAGAAAACATGGCAACTCCTGGAGTACCTTCTACTAAGCAAGGGATCCTCTCCATTACTTGGGTCCTTGAGAGGATTTTTGCTCTAAACACCAAGTTTAGTGATAAGAAGGCCAATACATCTGGATTCTGAAAAAAGCAAGTAAATTTATAGGGACAATTTATCCACATTCTTCGTTTACTTTCCCGCTCAGAAAGACAGTACCATGTACTAGAACACCATGGACTTTTGGCCCACAGAAGGCCAGACATCTATCACAAAGCTGCCACGTGCTAACTACAAGTCCTTTAACATCTCTGAGTATCCGTCATCTCTCTTATAAAATGGGACCACAAGTCCTACTTCACAAGTTATTTGGGGATTAAATATAATGCATGTTAAGCACTTGGCATATTAAATATGCTTAATGAACCATAGCTGTGTTGCTCCATTTGCTGTTGCAGTTAACAGTTATTGTTAACATAAAGAAAAAAAAAATTTTGTCGTTGTTAAGATTTACACAGTTTTGGTGATGGCCAGGCTTTATTCCAGTACAAATTACATGTCAAGATTCTCTTTGAAACTGGGAGGGTCCTGATGGATAACTTGTTTTTACTGTAGTTATTTTAAAGTTTTGGTGGCATAAGAACCTCTTGATATACTTGGTAAAATGCAGGTTCCCATATTCCAGTCACAGAGCTTTTGATTCATTGGATCTGAGATGGAAACTGAGAGTCTGCTTTTCAATCAATAATCATGTGATTCTCAAGTAAGGAATTTCAGAAATATATCTGGGGAAAATATCAATTTGTCTTTACCTTGTGCCATGTACTCTACATCCGTGACCTCATTTAATTTTTACAATGAACTCGGGGAGCAAAAATTGAAAAGAATGAAACTAAAAGTTTTTAGATTCATTTGAATACATCCAAATAGGGTGTGTGTTTCAAATAATTGCTTTTCCTGCTCATACCAAGTCTGAGCAAAGTGGTATGAAGTTTGCCAGGCCAGTGGCACAAAATCACATATCAAATTGTGTTTGCTCCAATCTGGGTCTTCTTGGGCCCTATTATCCCCTAGGTTTTCAGAGATTAATCATCTTGCAGACATTGAAGCACAGGACTGACTTCATGGGCATATGACTTGTGCAGCCCTACAGGACTCCACACGAAGAAGGGACCTGTCTAACGCTCTTCTTTGCCATCCCGAAATTCTCAATAATATTTGAACAAGGTGTCTTAGAGTTTTATTTAGCTCAGGGATCCACAAATTATGTCACTGATCGTGTCGAAGTAATTTGGTTATATTGAGATATTAAGTCAGTAATACTGCAAGTAAAACAACAGTGTCTCAGATATGGGCTTATTTGCGTAAAATTGGTAGGGTTCAAGATTTAAATAGAGGTTGATGATCCACAACTCTATGAGACTTTTACTCTGTGAGAAATTACAAGAGTCATCTGGAAAATGTCTGCATCCAGGAGAGGTCTTCAGGCAGTTTAAGAATTAAAGATCCTCAACGAAGTAAGCAGGAAAGATCATTCTTTAAGTCATAGCAACTTAACCAGGAGAAACAAAACTAGCAACCCAGGCCCTCCTTCCTAACTTTACCATACTCAAATCCTTCCTGTGGCAGCTTTATGACCATTTCCCAAGGGTGCTGTTTTAGGAGAAATAGATATCATACCATATTCTTTCCTTTGCAACCTATTCTAACGTTAAAAGGATTAATTACTTTTGTTTTCTGCATATTTTGATTACAGCATAAAAATGTACTATTCCTTTTTATATGCTCCATTTTCCTCCTTTGTTTTACATTTGAACTGCAAAGCATGCTCATCTTTCTCTCCTTCCTCATCTTGAATGGTATTTCCCAAAGATGTTTTTAAAATACAGATAAAAATGTGAAACAGAAGGAGTATGAGAAAAGGGGGAAGAAATGCTAAGTGAATAAAAACTGTTTTACCTTTTTCCCCCATTATCTACATCTGAAAATAGTAGTTGGCCTTGTTTTATTTTAAAATATGACTAAACAAACTCAGAAACATCTATAATGTTCAAGCCCTAAATATCTGTCACTACAAACCAGTAATACAGTACAGACAACACAAGAGGCTAACACATATAGGACAGTGTGGTGAGGAATGAATAACCATACATTTTCAGGCAGGCAAAAATGGGTCTGATTCCTACATCAAGCATTTGAGAATTGTGCCACTTTGGGAAAGTTTTTATCTTCTCTCAGCCTCAATCTCTAAATTTTTGAAACGGTAGTTTCATTAGGTACATCAGAGGGTGGATTCTAATTATAAACAAAAATGGATTGCAAGCAGACAGTGCAGTGTTAATTCTCCTTCCTGTGAGGTGCTGTCTTGGAAATCTGCCATCACTCCATCTCTCACAACAGAAGCAACCAACAAAAGCTTCTGTTGTGAGAGCTGAAGTGATGGCAAAATCAAGGAGGCAAGCAAAATCGAGAACAAACCAAGAGACCAAGGTAGATGGGAAAACCATGAAAGACGGGAATTTAGGCTGGTCACTAAATGAGAATGAGGCCAGAAGCAGGTAGGAAAATCAGTAGGAAACGCCAGTAGGAACAAATCAGTAGGAACAAAGCCAGTAGGATCAAAGTCCGTATCTCTCACCTGTAAGGAGATCAAAGGCCTAGGATGGGGCAGTGAGAAAAGCAAGCTTTGCTTTCACTCCCATTCCTGGTAGTTTAAAGATTTCTGCCAGCTCTTTAGAGTTCTATGTGAGCATTGTTTAATCACCAAGAGAAATGTACACAGGAGAAATGGAGACAATCTAAAAGGAGAGTAGGGGTGGCTATGACATTTAATGCCATTCTTTCTAGAGACATTCTCCAAGATAATGGTTCTTAACCTGTAGTATGCGTCAACATCTCAGGGGTGGTGGGAGCTCATTAAAACTGATTGAGGTGACCCACCCCTAGAGTTTCTTATTCAGTAGATAGATATAAAGTAGAGCCTGAGAATGAACATTTCAAATAAGTTTCCAGGTAATGCTGATGCCGCTAGTCCAGGGATCACACTTTGAGAACCACTGCTTAAAGAGATTGGTGAAACTGCAATTGGAAGCAACCGTAGAGATCCAAGATTAGCATATTGATACTATCCTATCTGAAAGTTTCATGTCTTCAGTGTCCAGCTCCAGGTGCCATCAAATTGCCTTCAGAATTTACTAGACACTGCTGGTCCCTAAAAATGCAGTCCTAAAGTTGGTATTAATTTTCCAAGTTGGAAATCTTTCTTTTTATGTCTTAGATGTTTGATTTTTTTCCCACTTCAAAGTCCTATTTTGTTTTGCTTTCAGCAATCTTTGCTTAAAGAAAAAGGGGTAAAATCTTTACATGGGAATATAACCTTTTAAAAACCATTATAGAACACAGCGGAGCCTCTGAAAGGTGCATTAGGAGGACAGCTGTGGAGGAGGCATTTTGAGGAAATCTCTAAGCCTGCAATTTGAAGGCCCTTTTAACCACCTGCTGTGTCCCAAAGACTTCAAGCTTTCATCCTTACAGACAAAATGATGTTTCCAACCCTTTCCTTTGGTTGCCTAGAACTTCAGTACACCAACACATGAATCTCACTGTGTGTGCCTGCAAGTGTGTGTGTTTGTGTGTATCTAAGTCCATTAAAACTGTACTCAGAGTTAGCTCCATGTAGCCTGCTACTGATTGACATGGGGATGATCAGTGAACTCTGACCATCTTCCAAGGAAATAGCAATCATGTGACATTAAAGATAAAGTAAAAGGGTGAAGCCTGAAACAAGAAAGTGATATCCTGGATAAGACTTGGAATCCTGGCTGACATTTGCATCTCAACCCAGTGGGTAAATATGGCAGGTTTATGTAAGCATTATTTGCTTTGAGTTTGAGTTTATATAGACATTTGGTTACATCAATATAGCTTTCTAGAAGGAAAAAAATCATGAGTCAATTTTTGTGATTCCACCAGATAGAAATTAAAGCTCTGCAACAGGTCAGAAAACGACATATTTTGGTCTTGCATGCCTATCCTACGTCTTGCTGCCTATCAAATGGACAGAGGCATCCTCCTCTGATTCCTCAAAAGATTCCTCCTATAGCAAACAGGCAGATAAAAAGAGATATCAGCTACTCTCAACCAATATAATAATAGAAAGGGCTTCCAAACTATTATTTCCTAGCCAGCTTTTCCAGACTATCAGAATGCTCTGTCCATACTCTGCAATTATTACAGGTAAATATGACATTTATATTATTTAGCAGCAAACATGACAGGGACACAAACCAATCAAAATAGATGCCGATCATACACAGATAATGTGGGTGTCCTGGTGTATATATTGGTTGAAAATCCACTATGATTAAAAAGCATGCTCTTCATCATTATCTATCACTAATCTATCTTATGCTCATACATTTTGCAATATAGGTTCTAGGATCAAGATGTGGGGCTTAACACATGTCCTTCTACCTCCTCACCCTCTTATCATTTAAAGCATGCCAAATTTGAAGTATAAATGCTTAAGACTCTCTAAGACGTGGAATTGGTGAGACACAGTTGATTGAGAAGATGGTCTATAACAAACAGAACAGGACTGTTATGAAAAATGGAGTGAGAAGAAGGAGTATCTCCATTGGTACTTCAAGTCTTGAAATGATAGAGACCAGGAATAGGATATGAATAGCTTGTGAGTAGTTCAGCAGATAGCCCACAACTCTGTGTTCCATGATGGTTTCAATCAACCAGGGCAGTGAGTTGGAGCACTAAGGCCAGTGGCAGGACAGTGCCCTGAATAGATAACAAAGAAGGAAAACAGGACACTCAGGCCCAGAAGTTAGCTACACGTATGTACCTGTAAGAAGCACATCCTATCCCTCTTGCAAAATTTCTTAAGATAGGCCAAACCAC
The DNA here is from genome assembly GCF_000951045.1 of Mandrillus leucophaeus. Taxonomy (NCBI): domain Eukaryota; kingdom Metazoa; phylum Chordata; class Mammalia; order Primates; family Cercopithecidae; genus Mandrillus; species Mandrillus leucophaeus. The sequence goes on along the minus strand of NW_012107775.1, from coordinate 538,637 downwards.
GTATACAAGTAGGCAAAAGAATCTCAGAGACAAACATGAGCACATAACTAACACAATAAAAAAAGAAACAAACTCAACATGCTAGAACATATGGCAGAAGAAAAACAAAGGCAAGAAAGAAATAAAAGGTGAAATTCATAAACTTAAAGGCGTAAAAAAATGGGAATGGCTCTTTAAACAATAAGTTACTGTAAAACAGAAAAACATATACAACTTGAGAATAAAAAAATGGATCATCAAAAGAAAACTGGAAAGACAAATTTGAGACATAATCCCATAATGCTTTTCAAAATAATGAGAAAATAGAAAAGAAAATAATTTAATATACAGAGACTAGATCCTGAAGCATAAATATTTATTAAATAGTTAAATAAGAATGCAAATAAATAAGAGCAATAAGGGGATTAGAAGGGAAAGAATTCCCAAAGACATGACAGAACGCTTTTTGGCATTGAAGAAAAACAAGTATTAATAATAAAACGTCCTTCAGAATGTAACAAGCAGTACAGTACAGTGACCCTTGAAAAAATTAAATACATGAGAATATATCAGTAATTACCTGCATCTCTCTGCCTAAGGATATACATCTGCTGTTGCAGAGAGGAGGAGTCCAAATAAGGCACGCTAGTCTTGATGAGCTGAGGAGACAAGGATAGGAGTTCTGGGTTGCTGAAACAGCTTGAGTTTGCAGAGCAGAATACTAGGTGAGAGGGAGCTATGCCTTAGAAGAGAAGAAATGCCACAGAAGTCTGAGAATTCATACGGGCTTTTGGTCAAGGGGTTCTCTGTAATGCTTAGCAGTATAACTTGCTGTGAAGGTAAAAATGGGACACTGACTGTAGAGGAGTCATGAAATGCTGGGAGATATTGATGTTATGCACCCACCAGAATGGACAGACATTTCTGAGAAATGCAGACTTTTACTTGAGATCCTGGAAAGGCCACAAAGTTCAAGTAAGTAATATGCCATAGAGTAAGCACAGGGCACTAACCTAGAACTAAATTGAATACTAAAATAGATCCTCCTTAATAAGGAACAAAACCAAGTCTGACAGGAGTAACAACAAATAGCACAAGTAATCTAATTACCTATAAAAACAAATTCCAGCACTATTTAAAGGAAGGAAACATATTCCAAACTCCTAACAGTGTGTCATAAAAAATAATTCCCAGCATTGAATAAAAAATTACTAAACATGAGAGAAAGCAGGAAAATATGACCTGTAATAATTAGAGGGAGAGGATATAAATAATAAAGTGGTACAGCATTAAGAAGATTGTGATAATTTAAGAATGTATGCTGTAATTGCTACAGAAAAACTAAAATAAATAAGGAATGAATATTTAGAATAGATTAAAAGCCAATAGAGGAAAATAGAAGATTTTTTAAAACCTGAATAACAAAATATAAGGCAGAAATAGAGAAAGAAAAATCCAAAACAGAAAGATGTCTTTAAAAAAGCAAGATAATAGAAATAACCCAAACATACCAATAAATATTATATCCATTAAATGTAAATTGACAAACAACTAAAATTTAAAAAAAAGATTAATGGAGACATTAGGAAAGCAAGACTTAATTATACATTATCTACAAAAGACATACTTAAAATATAAATTGTCAGAGGTTGAATGTAACATTTTAATAAAAGATATACTATGCAAATAGTAAACATATAAAGGGCATGACTATATTAATAGTGAAGTAGACTTACAGGTAAGAGTATTACAAGCAATAAGAAAGGTAATATATGATGATAAAGACTCATCAGGAAAACGTAGGAGTTCTACATGTATATGCACTGAATATACAATGTAAGAAATACAAGAAGAAATTAACCTGCGGAACTAAATGAAAGACACAAATTCCCTATCAAAATAGAAAAATTTTAATACTCTCATCTTAAAAATTAGTAAAACATACAAAAACTCAGTAAGAATATAAATTATTGTAATGGTAATATGAATCAAGTTCACTAATGTGTATTTTACAAATACTACACTCAACATAATAGAATACATATTTTTTTCGAAGTCCACATAGAATATTTATCAAAATACATTATTTGAGTCTATTTTCTGTTGCTATAACTGAATACCTGAGACTTAGTAATTTATAAAGAAAATAAATTTATTTCCTACTGTTCTGGAGCCTGGGAAGTACAAGGTCAAGGGGCCACCTCTGATGGGGGCATGCTTACAGCATCATAAAAGGGAAGATTTCATAAAATGGCAAAAGGGCCAAGAGCATGCCAAACTGACTTTTAAAATACACCTACTCTCCTGATAACTAACCTACTTCCATGATAACCCATTAATCTATTAATCCACGAATGAAGTAATCCATTCGTGAGGGCAGAGCCATTATGACCCAAACACCTCTTAAAGGCCTCAGCTTTCAATACTGTGACATTTGGGATTTTCAATATAAGTTTCAGAAGGGACGAACATTCAAACCATAGCATAGATCATGTGTTGACTATAAAATATATATCAATGAATATCAAAAGATATAAATTTTACAGAGTATATTCTCTAATGATAAGAAAATTACAAAAAAGTCAGTCACAATAAGAAATAATAAAAGCCCCACATGTTTGGAAATTAAAAACCACACATAAATAATCCATAGATAAAAGAAGTAATGACAAGTGAAGTAGAAAGCATTTCAAACTGAGTTATAATCAAAATACAACATATGAAAAACATATTGGGTACAATTAAATAGTGAATTAAGGACTTTTTTGCATTATAAGAGTATGTTAACAAAGACGGGAAGTTTAAAACCAAAGATCTAAGTTTTCACCTTAAGAAGCTAGAAAAATAAAAACAAATTAATCCCAAAATATGGAAAAGAAAAACCAATACAGAGCAGAAATTAATGAAATAGAACATAGACTGACAATGGAATAAATTAATAAAGCCAACATTGACTCTTAGAATAGATTCAGAAAAAAAGATAATCTCCCAACAAACCTTATTTTCATAAAGTTTTATTATTCTTATAATAGAGAAAATATTAATTTCCTACATCAGAACTGAAAATGTGAATCCTATAAACCCTACAGGTAATACAATTATAACAATGTACTATCATGAACAATTATGTGCCTATTTATCTAACAACACAGCCCAAATAGTCAAATTTCTATAAAAACACTTCTTACGAAAACGAACACAAATAAGAAAAAATTATCATAGCCCATATCCGTTAAAGAAATTGTCAAGCAGGCATAAAGAACTTCTCCCACTGAGAGAGACCAGAATATTGAGTAGACTGGCATACTCTGGATAGATCTTCAGAGAGAATTTACTGAGTAGACAGACAGATAACACAGACATTGAGGCTGAACGGGAAGGAAGCTGGAAATCCCACATGGGTTTGCAGAGCACCAGGAGTTGTTCCTGTCCCTGAATTTCTTCTAAGAAAGGGGTATGTGAAATAAATGCAGGGCAGCCCACTCTCAGCATGGGCCACCAGGATCCTAACTGCAGGAATGCACATAACCCCCAAGGAGATTTGAGTTCACAGGGTGAACTGCCCAAGGAGTAGTCAGTGATGGAGCTTGAATCTGTGTGGAGCCCAAGTAGTTTAGCATGGAAACAGCTACAGTGGAACACAGCCATAGATGCCCATTCCTAAATGTTCTCTATACTTTTGTAGGTGGCTTTAATCATTTTTATCTGACAGAACTGGAGAGAGTAGTGCAGGAAGAGGACTTCCTGGAGAGCAGGAAGTTATGCATTTTAGACTCACCCTGATCCCATAGGATCTTAAAGATCTTTAAGGATCCTTTAAGGATCTTTAAGATCCTATGAGATCAGGGTGAGTCTAAAATGCATGACTTCCTGTTTGCTGACCCCTCCCAGAGTTCCTGCCTGGGTACAATGGCTTGCAGTGCAGCCTCAGTGGCCCTGCTGGAGCATGTTTATTGATGGCCGCCTGCCATAGCACATTCACCTGTGACATACCTGCTGCCCCACCAGAACATGTTCACTCACAACACTGCTACCGCCCTTCAAACTGCTTTCACTTGCAGGCGCCTGGCTGCCTCACCAGAGCAATTTCACCCATGACCCTGACATTGCCCCTCTGGACTGCTTTCATCCACAGTCCCCTGCCACCTGCAAGGATGCTTTTGTCCATGTCCCCAAACAACCCCACCAGAGTGGTTTTACCCTCGGCCTTCTCACCAAAGTGCTCTCACTTGCAGCTCCCAATGGAATATTGTTGCCAGAGGTCTGGGAGCACCTCAGCTCCCCAAGAACAGTCTGTGCTTGACCTCAAGGGGCCAGAGGACAAAGTCATGGGCCTGATCATAGACCCGCAATGTTAGAGCATGCAGTCTAGGAGTGCTGAGTGAGCCTTGGCCCTTTGAAACCATCCAGAAATAAAGCCATTTGACTATACTCAGTTTGCACCACAGTTGAACTCTCAAGGGCAATAAAGAACATAAAAATCAAAAGTCCCCTTCAAGGGAAAGCAACTTCAAAGGAAAAGGGAACATCAACCTCCACAGATGAGAAAAAAACAGTGCAAGAAATCTGGCAACTCTAAATCCAGAATGTCTTCTTATGTCCAAATAATCACACTAGTTCACCAGCAATGGTTCTTAATCAGATAGAAATGAATGAAATGTCAGAAATAGAATTGGAATCTAGATGTAAGGAATCTCACAGAGATATAAGAGAATGCTTAGCCCAATTCAAGGAAGACAGTAAAATGATGCGAGAGTTCAAAGATGACACAGCTATTTTAAGAAAGAACTAAAATGAAATTCTGGAAATAAAAAACTCACTACAGGAGTTTTCATAACACAATTTGAAGAATTAACAAGAGAATAGACCAAGTTAGGAAAAGAGTATCAGAGTTTGAAGACTGCTCCTTTGAAGCAACTTAGGTAGAAAAACATAAAAAAATGAAAAAAACCTCTGAGAAACCTCTGTAAAGAGACATAACCTATGACTCTGCATTCCTGAAAGAGAAGGAGAGAGAGTAAGCAACTTGGAAAATGTATTTGAGCATATAGCCCATGAATATTTTGTCCAACTAGCTAAAGAGTTTGACATGCAAATTGAAGAAATTCAGAGAATTCCTGTGAGATACTACACAAGACAGCCATCTCCGAGACACATAGTTATCAAATTCCTCAAAATAAAAAATCTTAAAGGCAGCTAGGAAGAAAGAACAAGACTTTCTGTATAAAGAAAACTATATCAGGTTAACAGAGGAACTTTCATTAGAAGCCAGAAAAGATGGGAGGCCTATTTTCAACATCCTTAAAGAAAATAAATTTTAACCAAGAATTTCGTATCCCACCAAACTAAACGTCATAAGCAAAAGAGAAATAACGTTCTTTTTGTGTGTGTGTGTGAGACAAGAGTTTTGTTCTTGTTGCCCAGGCTGGAGTGTAATGGCATGGTCTTGGCTCACTGCAACCTCCACCTCCCAGGTTCAAGTGATTCTCCTACCTCAGCCTCTCAAGTATCTGGGATTACAGGCAACCGCCACTATGCCTGGCTAATTTTTGCTCTTTTTTTTTTTTTTTTTGTTTTTTTAGTAGAGATGTGGTTTCACCATTTTGGCCAGCTGGCCTTTAACTCCTGACCTCAGGTGATCCGCTCTCCTCGGCCTCCCAAAGTGTTGGGATTACAAGTATGAGCCACCATGCCCGGCCCAATAAAATTCTTTTTAGACAAGCACATACTAAGGGAATTCATTACAACTAGACTTGCCTTACGAGAGGTCTTAAAGGGAGTAATAAACATGGAAACAAAAGAACATAACCACTACCACAAAACACCCTTAAGTACTTAGCCAATTGACAATATAAAGTAACTGTACAATGAAACCTACATAACAATCAGCTAATAATATGGTGTCAGGATTAAATGCTCACATATCAGTAATCACCTTGAATGTAAATGGAATAAATGACCCACATAATAGGCATAGAGTGGCAAGTTGGATAAAGAAGCAAGAGCCAACTGCTATCTTCAGGTGATCCATATCACACATAATGACAACCATAGGCTCAAAACAAAGGGATGAAGAAAGATCTATCAGGCAAATGGAAAACAAAAAGGAGAAAGGGTTGCTATTCTTATACTAGATAAGACAGACTTTAACCAACAATGATAAAAAAAAAGGAGAACATTACATAATGATAAAGGGGTCAATTCAACAAGAAGCCTTAACTATTTTAAATATATATGCATCCAATGTTGGAGAACCCAGATTTATAACAAAAATTATTAGAGATATATGAAGATATTTAGATAACCACAAAATAATAGTAGGAGATTTCAACAACCCCCTGACAATGTTAGATAATTGAGGCAGAAATCTAACAAAGATGTTCTGTACTTAAACGCAACACTTGACCAATTGGACCTAACAGACATTTAGGAGAACATTCCACACAATAAAAAAAGAACATACATTACTCTTGTCTGCAAATACTCTATAAATAAAATAACTCTATAAATAAAAAAATACTCTAAAATTGGCTATATGCTCAGCCATAAATCAAGTCTCAACAAATTCAAAAAAATCCAGGAAGATCTCTCAAAACCATACAATTATATGCAAGTTAACCTGCTTCTGATGACTTTGGGATAAGAATGAAATAAAGGTAGGAATCAAAAAATTATTTGAAACTAAGGAAAACAGACACAACATACCAGAATATTTGGAACACAGCTAAAGCAGTGTTAAGAGGAAAGTTTAAAGCAATAAGTGACTGTATCAAAAAGTTGGAAAGATCTCACTTTAACAATCTAATGTCACACCTAGAAGAACTAACAAAATAAGAGCCAACTAAACCCAAAGTTAACAGGAGAAAAATAATAACCAAAATCAGAGTTGAACTGAATGAAATTGAGACATGAAAATCTATTAAAAAATCAATAAATCCAAAATTGGTTAATTGAAAGAATGATCAAGATTGGTAGACTGCTAGCTAGATTAATAAAGAACAAAAGAAAATCCAAATAAACACAATCAGAAATGACAAAGGCAAAATTACAGTGGACCCTGTAAAAATACAAAAAAATCCCCAGAGATTGCACACCTCTATGTATACAAACTAGAAAACGTAGAATAAATGGACAAATTTCTGGGAACAGACAGCTTCCCAAAATTGAACCAGGAAGAAATTGAAATACCAAATGGATCAATAACAATTCCAAAATTGAATTGGTAGCAAAAAGCCTACCAACTAGAAAGAGCCCAGAACCAGATGAAATCGCAGCCAAATTTCATCAGATGTACAAAGAGCTAGTACCAGTCTTACTGAAAGTATTCCAAAGAATTGAGGAGTAGGCACTCCTCCCTAATTTGTTATACAAATCAGCACCATTCTGATAATAAAATGTAGCAAAGATACAACAAAAAAAGAAAACATCAAGCCAATATTCCTGATGAATATAGACACAAAATTTCTCAACAAAATACTAGCAAATCAAATTTAGCAGTGCATCAAAAACTTAATTCATCATGATCAAATAGGCTTTATTCCTGGGATGCAAGATTGTGTCAACATATGCAAATCAATAAATGTAATTCACCACATAAACAGAATTAAAAACAAAAACCATATGATCATCTCAACAGATGCATAAAAGCCTTTCAATAAAATTCAACATCTCTTTATGTTAAAAACTCTAAACAAATTAGTCATCAAAGGAACATACCTCAAAATAACAAGAGCCATCTAAGACAAACTTATAGCCAACATGATCACATTGAATGGGCAAAAGCTGGAGCATTCCCCTTGAGAACTAGAACAAGACAAAGATGCACACTGTTACCAATCTTATTCAAGATAGTACTAGAAGTCCTAGCCAGAGCATCGGCCAGAGAAAGAAACAAGGGCATCCAAATATGAAAAGAAGAAGTTAAACTATCTCTCTTTGCAGATGACATGGTTCTATATGTAGATTTTCCCATAGGCTCCACCAAAAGGATCCTAGAAGTGATAAACTATTTCAGTAAAGTTTCAGGATACAAAATCAATGTACAAAAATCAGTCGCATTTCTATACACTGATGACCTGCAAACTGAGAGCCAAATGAATAATGCAATCCCATTCAAAACAGCCACCAAAAGAATAAAATACCTAGGATTACAGCTAACTAAGGAGGTGAAAAATCTCTACAATGAGAATTACACAGCACTGCTGAAAGAAATCAGAGAAATTGCGAACAAACAAAAATATTTTTTGAAATGCGATATATGTAACAAAAATACTGAAGACTTTTACAACAAAAACTATGGAACATCACAGCAAAAAATGAAAGCCTGAATTACTGTTCATCTTCATGAAGACTCAATGTCATTAAACTGCCAAACTGATTTATAGATTCACAGTAATCCCAAATCTAATTTCAAGATGATTTTTATAGATATCAATCAACGTTTCAGTATTTATAATAAAACTACAGTATTTTAATATTTATACTACTATAATATTTACAGTATTATAAAATCAATATTCACCTGATTTTTTTTTTTTTTTACATAGGCACCAAGGAAATTTAATGGATTCAACAGTCTTTTTAACAAATGGTGCTAGAACAACTGTGTGTTGGATAACCATGTAATTAAAATGAACTTCATCCCCTTCTTCACATAATATACATACAACACTGAATTTCAGAAGGATCATGACTCTCTTGACTCTAGGAACAGGCAAAATTTCTAGAAGAAGATAAAGTACTAACAAAAAATACATATGTTTCTTAGGCTTTATTAATTTTAAAAAATTGGTTTATTAATAGCATTTGGGAAATGAAAACATGTATCATAAACTGGAAGAAAATACTCACAACAAATACATAAAATAAGAGAAATTTTACCAAAACAAAGATTTTCCCACTTTTGTTCTCAGAATCCTTTTATACTTTTAAAAATTACTGAGAACTCCAAAGGTCTTTTGCTCATATGGGTTATATCTATTAATATTTCATGAATTCAAAATTAAAACTGAACAATTTTGGAAATATTTATTTAACAATTAAGTTAAAACAGCTTTAATGAATCTATTACATTTTAACAGAAATTACACATTAAAAACTGTATTTCTCTAAACCAAAAGGAATTTAGTGAGAAGAGAGTTTAGTTTTGCCTTTTGTAAATTCTCTAATTCCTGGTGTAATAAAAGATAACTGGTTTCTCATTATCTGCTTTTGCATTCAATCTGTTATGACACAATTTTAGTTGAAGTAAGCTGAAAAAAAATAGCCTCACACATTGTCTTAGTTTGTTCAGGCTGCTATGATGAAACTCCGTACACTGAGTGGCTTATAAATAATAGAAATTTATTTTTCATTATACTGGAAACTGGAAAATTCCAGATCAAGGCATCAGCTAGCTAGTTGTCTGGTAAGTTTCTGCTTCCTCGTATATAGCCATCTTCTCACAATTAACTCACATGGTGGCAGGGGTGAGGGAGTTCTCTGGGGTCTCTTTTATTTCTTTATTTATATTATTATTATTATTATTTGAGATGGAGTCTCACTCTGTCACCCAGGCTGGAGTGCAGTGGCACCATCTCGGCTCATCGTAACCTCAGCTTCTTGGGTTCAAGCGATTCTCCTGCTTCAGCCTCCTGAGTAGCTGCGACTACAGGCACACACCACCACGCCTGGCTAATGTTTGTATTTTTAGTAGAGATGGGGTTTCACCATATTGGCCAAGCTGGTCTTGAACTCCTGACCTTGTGATCTTCCTGCCTTGGCCTCTCAAAGTGGTGGGATTGCAGGCGTGAGCCATGTTGCCTGGCTGGGGTCTCTTTTATAAAGCACTAATACCATTTGCTACAGCTTCATTCTCATGATCTAATCACCTCCCAAATGCCCTTAATTCCTGATACCATCACATTGGGGGTTAAGATTTAAATGTGTAAGTTTGGGGGGACACATCATTTAGCTCATTGCACACATATACGTGGTTGGGAAAAGGAAGGGGATTTTCAGCCTTCTTAGGTAAATATGAATATTCTTTTTTGATACTCTAAGAAATTTCCAAAAGTGGTTATTTTGTAGCTAGGTGTGATGATGTACAACTGTAGTCACAGCTGTTCAGGAGACTGAGACAGGAGGATTGCTTAGCCCAGGAGTTTGAGTTTGCAGTGAGGTATGATTAGACTACTACTCTCTAACCTAGGCTACAAAGCGAGATCTTTTAAAAAATAAAAAAGAAGAACAAAAAGAAGAAAAAGTGGTCATTTCTTAAATATTAGTTGTAATAAAGAATGTGAAATTATATTGGTGAGTTTTTCATCCTGTTTCATTAACATTATTTTGTCTCTTCTGCATTTTAATGGATTTTGTACTTAGGCATGATTTTGTAACACAGCGTGCATGCGTGCACACACACACGCACACGCACACGCACACACACAAAACTATACCAAGGAAATGATAAACAGAAAAGACTGAGGCAATGTTAACATTAGAAAAAAATTGATTTGAGGTAAGTAGGATAAAGGATACAATGAGAAATATTTCATCTTAATATTCAAGCTCCTAGCAACATATATTTTGTATTGAAAAAGCAAAAACTGTAGTAATGATAATAATAATAGAGACATTTCACATTCTTCTCTCAGAAGTTGGTAGGTAAGAAAAGAAAATATCACGCATAGGTAGAGAAAATTTCAACTTTTTGAAGGCTTATTTTATAGTAAGTGTGGAAGGAACAAAGAAGGGATGAAGAAAGGAAAGAATCTGTGAATCCAATAAATATGGCCTATTAGTTGTTACCAATGTGCTTAAGAACTTAAAGGCATGTGATATGATACCATGTTAAGATGCAGAATAAAACTTCACAAATTACAAAGAGCAGTAATCAAAGGGGTCATGCCACTGATCTTGATGCAAAAAATTAATAAACAGACATGAAAAGTAGAATTATCAAGTACCTACTCATTGAAAGTTTAAAAGACCATCCCCAGTGACATAAAATGTAGCAGAAGTAACCAGAAAAAAAATACTAGGCAAACTGCAATAGTATTAATGTAAATCATCCCTATGAGTTTTGTGTCTATGCTCTTGCAAAGTGGAAATTATCTGTTCCTGTTTTATCTTTGTAATGATTCTTTTTAAATATCTAAAAATTGAACACAAAACACTATATGCACGTCTCTTTCAGTGGCAGTTGGCAACCACTTAAAAAAATAAAAGGAGATTTTTGAATCACCATATTGAAAAGTCCACTAGGTAGATTAAGTTTAGGCATGAATTAGTTCAAGTTCTACAAATTATGTCCTCAATCTTTGTCTCTTCAGCTTTAAATTATCATCTATATTGTGTGGTCTTTTCCCTGAAATATTGTCTTGGATATGTTGGCAAATGATAGCTAACATTTCTAGACCACTATCCTATTAGTTTAGCAACTCTAGCAGAATGATAATTTCTCTTTTCTAATCGCTCTAGCAGAAATTCTGAGTAAGAATCACAGCCCTAATGTAATTTCCTACAATAACAAAATAAAGTGTTTTTAGAAAAAGTGGGGATATGATTTTCTGAGATCTGATGAGAATATAATTGGTGGTTTTTTAAAATTTTCATTTGGTAAGTTAGTTTTTACTGTGAGAACAGGAGAGAAACTCCATAATTTAATGAAAGCCACAAGAGAAAACCACTGTGAAACTTTACTAACTTTACTGAAGAGACATAAAATAAGATTGAAATGAAATTTTACATATACATTATGAACTGGTAAAATGCAAAATTGTAAACATATCAATTCTGCCAAATTAATTATGATTTAAATCCTAAAATAATGTTTAAAGATTTTTGGCATGGATATTATAACATTTATCTGCCAAAAAAGTAAAGGAAAACTCAAGAAAATGTTTAGAATATTATAATGATAGAATATTTGTACCTGCAAGGAAAAAAAGAATTATACTAAAGCTATAATAATTAGTCCTATGTAATATTGGCATGAGAAAAACTGAGTAAATGTTAGAATCCCAATAGAGAAAAACTCATAAATAACTGGAAATGGTCTATGTGATAAATTTTATACTTTAAATTATTGAGATCAGAACAGATTCAAATAAATTTTTCTATTAATACAATTGTCTAGTCTCGTGGGGGGAAATGTTAGATTTCTTTTTCTCACCATGCACACTGGACTTCTCTTATATCAGCAGCTATATTCTTACAATTTCTTATATCTTCCTGTATATATTCACATTTATAAAACCACACATTACTTTATCTTCATAAAAATGATTAGGAGCCAAACAGAAGGAAAAGGAAAGGAGGAAGGAAAAAATAATAAGAAGCAGAGAATGAGGAAGGAAGGAAGGAAGGGAGGGAGGGAGGGAGGGAGG
>NW_012107775.1:520542-523648 GCF_000951045.1 Mandrillus leucophaeus | reverse complement strand
CCCTTCCTTCTGCAACTCGGTGTCTGAGGAGGTTTGTCTGCCGCTTGTCCTGCTACCATACTAAATGTAAATGATCTCAAGATCCTAGATTAAAACAATGTAGAAAAATAATTAGGAAGTGGTGAGTTTTTAATGTTTATTATTTTCTTTTTTAATATAATGTATTTATCTATACCTTTATGTAATTTAAATTTTAATAATGGCTGTATTTAACAACCACCTCAGAAAACGCTGAACATTTAGCAATCAGGTCTTACAAGTAAATATAGCCAGCTGTGGCACATGCCTGCTGGAAATAGACTTTTTAGGTTGTCCAGGCTCTTCTGTACCTCTGCCATTGCTCTCAGAAGAATGTGCCCTGCCTATTCCACTGGTTCAAGGAAGACGAAGACACGTGGAACAGTGTCTTTATCCCCCAGCTAACTCAAAGGCCTGCAATTCAAAGAAGAGACAAGCTTGCTAAGTCTTGTCTTCATCAGTAGACTCACAGCTGCAACAGCTCCAGGAATGAAGGGGGGCTATTTCTTTTTCGTTTTTTTTTTTTTTTAATTATACTTTAAGTTTTGAGTTGGAAGGTAGTTTGTTACATAGCATCATTGCAGTAATAGATGACTAATATACCAACCTCTTTTTGAGAGGTAAAAAGCAATGACTATTTTTTTATTATTAAAAGGACCATTGAGATATTTATTATATTATTATTAACTGAGATTATTATTTAATTTTGTATTATAGATGGAATTTAATCTACAAAGATATAAAAGCATATACTGGATCATCTGTTTGATCAACAAATTAGCAGAGATTATCTCATAACTTCAATGACTGTGTTTGATTGGCATTTGTGATTATTTTGATGCCAAGTGAATATTCATGGTAACAATATTTAAGTGTTAACGTATCAGTAAGCAAATCTGACTGACATTATTGGGGCATATTTTAATGTCAACTTGACCAAAGTCACCTCAGGCTTATGACTATATTATATTACCAGTAATAATGATGTACTTTCCTTTGCAGTAATAAATAGCAATTGAAGATCTGTCCATAGAATGAAACTTTTGTATTTTAAGTTCTTTAATAATGTAAGACATTGGTTTGACATCATAAAAAAATGTAACAGAGGCAATGGAAGTAATTTTATTGCGGTTGTCTAATGAAAAAATAATAAAAGAGAATTTAGTGTGAGATGGTCTATTTGCAACAAGTGGAGTCCATTATAATCAGTGGTGCCAGGGCATAGGATATTACAAGCCTACTGGCCTCAAAATTACATATCCATTAGGAGGAAGTTCATATTCACATCACAACTGACACATGTTGTTCCAGAAACATATCACTTCTTCCAACTCCTGCCTGCTTCTTCCCTGGGTACCACTTGTTTCCTGTGCTGATCCTGCTGTAATATCACTCAGATCAGGTCATATCTCTGCTCAGAACCTGTCAAATCCTTCCTGTCTCACTCGGGGGAAAGGAACAATTTCTTCTAAGGCCCTCTACGTCTCCCCACAATACTTCTCAGCTCCCTGGCTCACCTTCTCTCCCTTTTTTGTCTCCAACTTTATTTCTTCATACTGTCCCTACTCTAGAAAGTATAGATCACACTACGACACATTGGCTTCCATACTGCTTTTCAAAGCCTAAATTAGAAGAGCTTTTGTTCTTGCTATTCCATCTGCTGTCAATTTTCTTCCCACCATCAAAGCCTCTAATAAAGTCATCTTGTTAGCAAGTCCTTCTCTGATCATTCTACTTGAAATGAAACATTGCCCTAAGAACTTTCAATCCCATTTCCCCTCATTATTTTTGCCAATATTCTAATATACTGTATGTTATATTATACTAATTTATTTTGCTTATGATCTATCTTCCCCCATGAGAATATAAGCTTCATGTGGTCAAGAATTGGAATCTATTTTGCTCATTGTGTATTGTCAGCAGCTAAAGAGTGTCTGCACATAATAGGTGCTCAATACATAGTTTGCTGATTAAATAAGTCCTCACTGATATAGTTGGGGGACTAGATAAGGTCATCTGTATAAAAGTTTCAGCATTATTTCTTGTCATATAGAAATCTCTTAACCACTGTTAGTGTCAGTCATAATTTTCTTCTTCTATTTGAAGGTCGAATGTAGCTGGTAATGTGTAGAAAACAGAAGGGGGATTTCAAATGTAAGGAACAGGCACATTTTAAAATGCTAAATAAATCTCTAACAGACCTTATGATTTCTCAAAACTATTTAGAAGCTTTGGACTTAACATTATAAAATAACAAATTTCAAATTCACTCAGATCTCTCTCCATTTAAATTCTCAAGAGAAAGTAAATAAAGTGACAGATGAAACAAATGTGATGAAAGTCTTACATTCTTGGGTACTTCTCCTTATGTTCAAACTCAATAAAGAGCTGACTTGTCCCTGGAGCTTTTGCCAACAAATAAACACTTTTCCTTTGCTGATCCCCTTTCTAGCCAGCTCACTAACCAGGTATTATTTTGTGCTCTTTAGTTTCTTTCTTAAAACTCTGTCCCTCAATTAGCTCACTGCTCGTGTTTTCAGCTATCACCAGTGCTCAGATTATATCCAATTTTCTCTTACTTTTTTCCTGGTTTCTTATTCTTTCTTCCCTTGTTGTTTCAACAGTATATCTATATCTAACATCATAATTTTATTAGAAATATGAAACTGTCGCACTGAGATGTCAGCTGCCTGAGTGAGTTCATTGTCATCACCCTTCTTAAATTCTGTTGCCTTGGAATAACATATCAAAGATCTCAACTCTCTTTTTTCTCACAATAATTCTGGTTTCCTCTCTTTCTCTTTTGTACCTGAAGTGGTACTTATAATGTAATATATTATCATAAATGTTTCATTGTTTTCTGAATATTTATTATAATAATTATAAAATATTTCTGATATATAAAGCATATTGAGACTCAGGATGGGAAAGAACATATTAGAAAATAGTAAAGCCCATTTTATAATCCCAATGGTCACTCATACTAATTGTTGGTCATAAAAGAATATATAAATATTATTTTACACGAATATGCAGGGAAGTACTTATTCTATTTAATAGGTGCTTATTGAACATCCACTGGAAGTAA
>NW_012107775.1:515620-519602 GCF_000951045.1 Mandrillus leucophaeus | reverse complement strand
AAGAAGGAAGAAAGGACAGTTTTGGACCAGAATGGAAGTTTGATTAGATGGAAAGGTTATAAGCTAATAGAACAGATCAAGTATGATTTTCATTTTCCAGCTACAAGCTTTGAAAATTGAAGAAAAGAGAAAAAAAGGTGATTTAGAATTTTATTATATTTAGAGAGGGAGAAGTTGATAATTACTTTGAGATACCTCAATTTCTTTTTCCTATTTTTCCCTGATTTTAAGAGAGGAGGCCAGGTTTTACAATTTAACATCCAAAATAAAATTTTATACTCAAAAATTCTAGAAATTTTATATCCAAAGTAATCCAATTTTTATAGTGCTTTAAATTTTAAAAGATTATAGTAGAAAATCCTTTCTGGAGAAGATGGGTTTTTTGAATGAGAGTGAAAAAATATATGATACACACACATACACAAGCACACACAAATATACAAATTGCTGTTCACCAGTTTATCAACAATTAGAAAAGCAGAATTAACTTTAACTAGAAATACATCTGTTTTTCAGAAGGAAGCACCCACAAATCCTTACTACCCATGTACTTATTCTCCTTCTTACGTTGGTTTTCTGACTCTCATTGGCTTTCATAGTTGTCTTGACTTTTTAAATATCCTGTTCTCATAAATATTATTTGCTCAGATCAGATGCCTGAAATTACAGTCATTGGTAACCATGAGGATGGGTTTCCTGGGACCAGCCTCCAATTTGGTAGAATTCTATTGAAATGCCAATCAAAGTTCCAGGCAGCAGGGGAAGAAGGCCTCCGTGGGGCATTTATATTCTGAAATGTAAATTATGGTTTTCCTTGACTTCCACTGCAATCTTTAAGATGTCCTCCTCCTCTCTTTGTTCAGAAAACATTTTCAGTACAGCTGGGAGTGCAGACAAATCCGCACATAAGGAAAGTAAGACTATTAACCAACATTCTTAATGTTAAATTTTAATGTTCTTTCATATAGCCCATGTCAGCTTTTTAGTACTTTAAAAAAATCATGGATTGGGGATAATATGATAAATTCAAAATGGAATACATTTTTACTATAAATTGGGCTTGTTAAAACTTTGGAATTATGACCAAGAAACTCGTTCTAGCCTGTTTGAATTGTCTACCATCATAATTAATGAACACTTCATAAATGCAAATAGACAATAATCTATTTTGTAATTTAAATTGCCACTTTTAAATATTTGTTTTCCTTTGAGAAATGTTAGAAATAATGAAGAAAAAAATGCCTTTTGAGAAAAATCAGAGTAATGTATACACATTCATTCACATACATAAAACACTGATTTCTCTATTTATATGCCTTTTGTATCTTTTCTCAACTATGGTAGATTGAATTATTTGCTTCAGTTCTTCAACCCTCCCTATAGACTCACCTTGTCTTGTGATATTGCAGTGTCTTTCACTAAAGGTAGAGTGTATTTCACCATTGCTTGATTTTGATCAATAGGATATTTGGAGAACTGATGTGAGCAAAGGCTCAAAATGAATGGTGTGCTTAAAAATGTGTAACAACTGGCTCTCCAATTCTTAAAGGGCTTGGTTTGAGAATCACTTAAACAAGATGAGGAAGTTCCTGATTTCTCAAATTTGATGATATTCATGGTATAAATACTTTCACCACGGCCAACTTCATGTTACCAATGAGACATTAGTGAATGTGGAGATGGAAAGAGATTCACAGTAACATATCATGTTATAATATCTCTACTGTATAGACATACTAAGGGAGGAGACCACCCTTCATACTGTCTTATGCCCAATTTCTGCCTCCAAAGAAAGAAGAAGCAAAAATTAAAAGGCAGAAATGAAATCCACAGGCAGACAGCCTGGCGCCGCACCCTGGGCCTGGTAGTTAAAGATCGACCCCTGACCTAATCGGTTTTGTTATCTATAGATTACAGACATTGTATAGAAATGCACTGTGAAAATCCCTATCTTGTTTTATTTCGATCTAATTACCAGTGCATGCAGCCCCCAGTCACGTACCCCCTGCTTGCTCAATCCATCACCACCTTCTCACGTGCACCACCTTAGAGTTGTGAGCCCTTAAAAGGGACAGGAATTGCTCACTCAGGGAGCTCGGCTCTTGAGACAGGAGTGTTGCCGATGCCCCCGGCCGAATAAACCCCTTCCTTCTGCAACTCGGTGTCTGAGGAGGTTTGTCTGCCGCTTGTCCTGCTACCATACTAAATGTAAATGATCTCAAGATCCTAGATTAAAACAATGTAGAAAAATAATTAGGAAGTGGTGAGTTTTTAATGTTTATTATTTTCTTTTTTAATATAATGTATTTATCTATACCTTTATGTAATTTAAATTTTAATAATGGCTGTATTTAACAACCACCTCAGAAAACGCTGAACATTTAGCAATCAGGTCTTACAAGTAAATATAGCCAGCTGTGGCACATGCCTGCTGGAAATAGACTTTTTAGGTTGTCCAGGCTCTTCTGTACCTCTGCCATTGCTCTCAGAAGAATGTGCCCTGCCTATTCCACTGGTTCAAGGAAGACGAAGACACGTGGAACAGTGTCTTTATCCCCCAGCTAACTCAAAGGCCTGCAATTCAAAGAAGAGACAAGCTTGCTAAGTCTTGTCTTCATCAGTAGACTCACAGCTGCAACAGCTCCAGGAATGAAGGGGGGCTATTTCTTTTTCGTTTTTTTTTTTTTAATTATACTTTAAGTTTTGAGTTGGAAGGTAGTTTGTTACATAGCATCATTGCAGTAATAGATGACTAATATACCAACCTCTTTTTGAGAGGTAAAAAGCAATGACTATTTTTTTATTATTAAAAGGACCATTGAGATATTTATTATATTATTATTAACTGAGATTATTATTTAATTTTGTATTATAGATGGAATTTAATCTACAAAGATATAAAAGCATATACTGGATCATCTGTTTGATCAACAAATTAGCAGAGATTATCTCATAACTTCAATGACTGTGTTTGATTGGCATTTGTGATTATTTTGATGCCAAGTGAATATTCATGGTAACAATATTTAAGTGTTAACGTATCAGTAAGCAAATCTGACTGACATTATTGGGGCATATTTTAATGTCAACTTGACCAAAGTCACCTCAGGCTTATGACTATATTATATTACCAGTAATAATGATGTACTTTCCTTTGCAGTAATAAATAGCAATTGAAGATCTGTCCATAGAATGAAACTTTTGTATTTTAAGTTCTTTAATAATGTAAGACATTGGTTTGACATCATAAAAAAATGTAACAGAGGCAATGGAAGTAATTTTATTGCGGTTGTCTAATGAAAAAATAATAAAAGAGAATTTAGTGTGAGATGGTCTATTTGCAACAAGTGGAGTCCATTATAATCAGTGGTGCCAGGGCATAGGATATTACAAGCCTACTGGCCTCAAAATTACATATCCATTAGGAGGAAGTTCATATTCACATCACAACTGACACATGTTGTTCCAGAAACATATCACTTCTTCCAACTCCTGCCTGCTTCTTCCCTGGGTACCACTTGTTTCCTGTGCTGATCCTGCTGTAATATCACTCAGATCAGGTCATATCTCTGCTCAGAACCTGTCAAATCCTTCCTGTCTCACTCGGGGGAAAGGAACAATTTCTTCTAAGGCCCTCTACGTCTCCCCACAATACTTCTCAGCTCCCTGGCTCACCTTCTCTCCCTTTTTTGTCTCCAACTTTATTTCTTCATACTGTCCCTACTCTAGAAAGTATAGATCACACTACGACACATTGGCTTCCATACTGCTTTTCAAAGCCTAAATTAGAAGAGCTTTTGTTCTTGCTATTCCATCTGCTGTCAATTTTCTTCCCACCATCAAAGCCTCTAATAAAGTCATCTTGTTAGCAAGTCCTTCTCTGATCATTCTACTTGAAATGAAACATTGCCCTAAGAACTTTCAATCCCATTTCCCCTCATTATTTTTGCCAATATTCTAATATACTGTATGTTATATTATA